>NW_020956320.1:56474-63929 GCF_003031625.1 Empidonax traillii | reverse complement strand
GTAATCGTTATGTGTGATGGGGTCCTGCTTTCTTGGAGGTTGCTGAACATCTGCCTGCCCATGGCAAGCAGTGAATACATTCCTTGTTTGCTTGCATATGCAGCTTTTGCTTTCCCTATTAAACTGTCTTTATCTCAACCCATGAATTTTCTAGCTTTTACCCTTCCAATTCTCTCTCTGGTCCCACTGGTGGGAGAGTGAGTGAGTGGTTGCATGGGGTTTGGCTGTTGGTTGGGGTTAAACCATGACACCCAGTTATCATTCTAGCTGTCAACTAGAAATAGAACACTCACTTCTCAGACTTACACTCTCAGAGTTCATTTAAATATTTATTTGATTGCCAGTTTTCATAGAAGCATAGAATCATAGATTGATTTAAGTTGGAAAAGACCTTTAAGGTCATCAGGTCCAACTGTAAACCTAACACTGCCAAGTCCACCACTAAACCATGTCCCTAAGTGCCTCATCTGCATGTCTTTTAAATACCTCCAGGAATGGTCATTCAACCACTTCCCTGGGTAACCTGTTCAATAAAACCTTTTAGTGAAAAAATATTTCTTAATGTCCAATCTAAACCTACCCTGACACAATGTGAAGCCATGTCCTCTCTTCCTATCACTTGTTATTTGGGAGAAGAGACTGACTCTCACCTTGCTACAACCTCCTTTCAGGTAGTTGTAGAGAGTGATAAGGTCTCACCTGAGCCTTCTTTTCTCCAGGCTAAACAACCCCAGCTCCCTCAGCCGCTCCTTTCCTTTGAGAAAGGAAAGATCATCCAGATTCTCCTAAAAGCTGGATTTGCCATCAAACAGAGTAAGGTCAAGGGACCTACCCAAGAAATACAGTTCCGGGGAGTAAAGTGGCAGGACAGACGTCATCAGATCCCAACAGAAGTCATCAATAAAATCACAGCAGTGTCTCCACCAACCAGTAAGAAGGAAACACAAGCTTTCCTGGGTGCATTAGATTTCTGGAGGATGCACATCCCAGAATATAGGCAGATTGTAAATCCTCTCTACTTCATAACATGCAAAAAGAACGATTTCCACTGGGGTCCTGAACAGCAACAAGCCTTTGATTAAACAGGAGATTGCTCATGCTGAAGCGCTTGTGCCTCGTCAGGACAGGATCAGAGGTGAAGAAAGTGCTCCACTCTGCAGCCAGGGACAACGGTCCTTCTTGGAGCCTCTGGCAGAAGGTGCTTGGGGACAATCAAGCCCGACCACTTGGATTCTGGAGCCGAAGATACCCAGAATCTGAGACCAACTATACTCCCCAACAGAGAAGGCGATTCTAGCAGCCTATGAAGGAGTTCAAGCTACCTCAGAAGTGATTGGTATGGAAGCACAACTTCTTCTGGCAGCCCGACTACCAGTGCTGGGGTGGATGTCCAAAGGAAAGGCTCCTTCCATGCATCATGCCACTGATGTGGATTGCCTTGATCATGCAAAATGCCAGAATTAGGAACACAAATCTTGGAAATAATTACATATTGGCCTGAAGGTGTGAATATTGGTCTGGCAGATATGGGTATGGAGAGGCCTGGCAGATTGATTACATCACACCAAGGTAAGTGCTATGTGCTCACCATGGTGAAAGTAACCACTGAATTGTTGGAAATGTACTCTGTGCCTTACACCACTGCCTGGAACACCATCCTGGGCCTTGAAAAGCAAGTCCTATGGCGACATGGCACCCTAGAACAAATTCAGTCAGAAAATGGAACTCATTTCAAGAATAGTCTAGTTACCACCTGAGCTAAGGAGCATGGTATTGAATGGGTGTATCATATGTCTTATCATGCACCAGCCACTGTGAAGATTGAATGGTGTAATGGAGTGCTGAAAACTACGTTGAGGGCATTGGGCAGGGGGACTTTCAAGCATTGGAATCAGCATTTAGCAAAGACTACTTGGTTAGTCAACACTAGAGGCTCTGTCAATCGAGCTGACCTGTCCAATTAGAGCCCCTTCACATTGTAGATAAAGTCTGTATAGTACACCTGAGAGATATGTTCGGAAAAACGGTTTGGATTAGTCCTGCCTCAAGCAAAGGCAAACCCATTTGTGGGATTCTTTTTGCTCAAGGACTGGGTTGCACTTCGTGGGTGATGCAGAAAGATGGAGAAATACAATGTATACATCCAGGGGACCTAATATTTGGGTAAACTGTCTGTAACACCGTGCCTGTATTTGTATATTTGTAAATGTGTATATGATTGGAGTAATCTATGCGTGTGTATAGTTGGAAAACTCAAATCCAATGTAGCATGATGGGATGAAAAAATTTGGGGTGGATAGTATTATGGTTTAGCTAAATTTCTGTATACCATTACGTGATTTTGGAGAAGTGTGGGGGACACCACCGGGGAAAGGGGGGAGGGGGGAGCGGGGAAGGAAGAAAGGGTTCCACTGGGAAAAATACTGTGAGAACTTAAAAGAATAAGGGTGGTGGTACAACAGGAACTCACTATCTTTGGTTCCTGGCTCTGCAGCTGAGAGGGAGTCCTCAGCCACTGCTCCCCCGGAGCTACCCTGCACTCCAGTTTTCACGGTTCCTGTATTGGTCAGGAGCCCTCCTGTTCTTCATGTCTACCAGTCAAGGGAGTCCCTTCTGTGTGTGGTGAACCCAGTAGAACACTTCATAATTTAAAAAAAATTCATAATTTAGGGGGAGGGGTTTCTGTTCCATCAGAGGTCCTGCCTCCTGGGACACATTGTCAATAAACCAAGACACCTACTAATGTTTATCTTCTGCCTGTTGATGCCTTAGAGTATTTTTGGGTTTTAATTTTTATAGACTTTAGAAGAAGTTATGTAGTGAATGTAGATTTTAAATGTAGTTGTATTATATTTCTCAGGGTATTATATCTTTTACCAGTATTTTCCAGTAAAAGTAACGGTAGTAGCTTAACAGTTGCATATACCAAACCCCATCCCATATCAATCCCTCAAAATTCCGATAGCAGTTTAGTCTTCTTATCAAGGTAGAATTGCAGATAAGCACAACGACCTTCAAGCCCGGAACTTTGGAAGGCCTCCAAGGACTCAATGTGATGAGAGGAGGATGAATATGATGAAAGAGGGGTCCCAAATATTCTATAAGCAACTGGGAGAAGTCTTGCTTATATGGTTGCTTATAGAATATTTCATTTGCCTCTTCATCTAAAGGGGGGACTGATACCTTGGAGTTTTGATTTTTTAAATTTTGTAGATTTTAGGAGTAGTTATATAGTAAATGTAGATTTTAAAGTAGCAATACATTATCCCTTTACTCTTTAATACACCAACCACACATAGCAAACCCTGTTACCCATTCCCATACCAATCCCCTAAATTCCACTGACCTGTTTAGTCTCATTTTTAAGGTAGAATTGTAGGGAACACCCTAAAATCTTCACAAGAAGATATAGCCATAGACGCAACAACCTTCAGACCTAGAACTCTGGAAGGCTTCCAAGAACATTACGTGCTCTGAGGAAGATGAAGATGAAGAAGAGGGGATCCCAAAACGCCCCCAGACCCAGTTCCCAAGGGGCGTGGCGGGGGCAGAACCTGGGTGGTGGCCGGACGGGCATTGGGCTCATTAAAACCTTTGTATCCTTATCTTATCTCCTACCTAATTTGGCTTGGAGTCTTTTTTTCCCCATAGCCATTTAGGCAACAGGATATGGGCCACCACCTCCTTTACAGAAGCAGAGGGGAGGTGCAGGGGGGTTAAGGGCCACACCTGCTAAGGAGCAAACCTACTCACCCCCTCGTAACATCCTCCCAGGGTCATATAATTCCTTCAAATATAATAGAATACAATTGTGCAGATGCAATCAACGCCTGTCTGCCACTGTACAAAGCCCCTTGCCATTGTAAGTCCCACTGCCAAACAGCTCTCATTCTGGTCAATTCTAGCAGGTCAGTCAGTAAAGCTGCTAGGGGTGAAGCCAAGGTTCCACAGTACCCCAGGAAGTCAGCAGGGCCTTACAGCCACCCTGGATCCACTACCCCCTTCTTGTCTCACAGTGGGGCAAACACATCTGATATTGCAGCTAGGATCAAATGCAGGACCGTGTCCCCAGGGGTATAAGCAACAACTGCCCCCCAAACAGAATCAGTAGGAATGAGCAAGGCATTGCTACCTGTCAGCCGAGGGCTGCTGTTAGCCCTGTTAGGCCCCTCTGCTGACCAAAATGCGAAACCCATAGATAACCATCTTCACTAACAGAACACTTGAAACAAAGTCTTCCAGGGGGTCAGCACACTCCATGAATACAGGAAAGACAGGACTCCTCAACACTAAAGCAACACAACCCCAGCTAGTGGGGTTGGGGCTCGGAGGATCTGGTGCCCCTACCCCAGCCTCCGCCAGGAGACGCAGCCACTTGGAGACATGGGGGAAGGGGAGGGGGAACAAAAGGGAGGGCATGCTTCCCCTTAGACCGCCGTCAGTGGAAAACTTTTTAAATGCAGCAGCCTCATCTGCCACTTGCCAACAGCCAGTCAACATGCAGCCTTCTCCCAACAAGCATCCAAGAACCACTCCACCATCCTCGGGGATCATGAATCACCAAACTGCACCTCCATGACAGGCAAAACACATCCCAGTCAAGGCAGGGCCTGCCCCAGGCCAATGTCCACTGGCCTGGGCTCAAATCCAACTTTGGATTCCGAAGACTCTGTCAAACCACTTCCACCCCCTGTGCCAGAGTTTCCACAGAAACCCATAACAGAGGCAAAACCTGAAAAAGTGGAAGGAGTACCTGCTCCCTGTTTCATTGGCCATGTATTAGCGATGCGGGACACTAAACATTCTGGAAGTCACTGCAGCTTCCAACCATGCTGTTCATGAGCTGCCAACATTGCTTTCTCCAAGCTTTGGGCACACTTCAGATCATTGATCTGCTCTTCCAGAGCCGCCACTTGGCCTCTCAAAGCCACAATCTCTTGGTCAAGGTCTCTGAGTCTGGTCAGCAGAAACCATCCCACCTGGTCTGCCAGTGTCCAAGCAGATTTACACGCTGGACCCCACAGCAGTAAACACAGAAGTGCTTCAATCGTTTGCAGACCAGCCTCCATCACAGACCTGACTTTGAACCAGGCTTCCAGGGGAGTCATTGTCACAAAAAAGGCAGGCACAGGGCCCAAGGGCCCATCAACTGGCCATCTGATGACATGGGGGGGGGGAGGGGTGTCACCAAAACAGCTCCCCCAGTCCTGGACCTTCTCCACAACCGTTGCATAGTTATTCTGGGGGACTTCCAACTATGCCAAAATGTAAAGTAAGATACACAGGTTACCCCAGGAATGTCAAGGCAGTGGAAAGAATTCAAAAAAAGTTTATTTAGAAGGTCAGAACACCAAAACTTACAAATACCTCATAGTGCTGTTTAAGCATCTGGCCCAGGGAGAAAAAGGCAAACCTTCTGTTCGCTCAAGGGCTTTATTATAGCTGACCCCCTCTATGCGGTGGGGGGGAGGGGGGGGTGGAGACGGAGGCAGATATTTGAACTACCTTTGAGAAACACTGTTAGAATTATAAAAATAGAACCATATATTCAGACACAGAGAAAGTAGATTTAATTTTCACATTTCCATCCACATTTAAGAGCTGTGATATCTCTCTTGCTAGGAAGTACAAGGTTATTTTGCTTCTCATTTGTTTTGTTTAGAGAAAATTCCAGTCATCATTTGACAAAATACAATCCAGACTCAGAGAATTTCAAAGGTCTTGTTTCTTCTCTGAATAACTTAAGCTTGCAAATATTTGCATGACCATGTTTCATTTAACTCAAAAGTGGGAAATCTATACATGCAGATTACACTTAAACATACCTTGTCAGTGTAGGTCTTCCTTTCCCCTTAGCATCTGGATTCATGTATTGTTTGTGAAGGTCCATGTAAGGCAATCTTTTTGACAAGTCTACATTTTCCCCAATAAATCTAAAACATCTTTGCTGGCATCTAAAACATCTTTTTAGCACCCTTTGGTGCATTTCCAGCCACAGTCAGCAGGGGGCGCCGTCGGGTCACTGGAGATGCAAAACTTGTAATGTCTTATACCATTCACCAGGTGGCGCTGTTATCAAAGGTGCAGAACTTCCATCTTTCCAACCACCCCCACAGGGCATTGGCCACCATCCATGAGTCTGTGTAGAGGTAAAGTTTTGGCCACTTCTCTTGTTCAGCAATGTCCAATGCCAACTGGACAGCTTTGAGCTCTGCAAATTGGCTTGATTCACCCTCTCCTTCCATAGCTTCTGCAACTTGTTGTGTGGGACTCCATACAGCTGCTTTTCATTTACGTTTCATTCCTACAATACGGCAGGAACCATCAATAAAGAGTGCGTAGCATATGTCTTCTTCTGGTAGTTGGTTGTATGCTGGGGCTTCCTTCGCCCGTACCACCTGCTCTCCTTCTTCTTCTTCTGCTAGACTAAAATTCTCACCTTCTGGCCAGTTCGTGATGATTTCTAGGTTCCCAGGGCGGTTTGGGTTTTCAATGCAGGCACGCTGAGTGATCAGGGTGATCCATTTGTTCCAGGTGGCATCAGTGGCATGATGCATAGAGGGCGTCTTTCCTTTGAACATCCAACTCAATACCGGTAGCTGAGGTGCCAGGAGGAGCTGTTCTTCTGCGCCAGTCACCTCTGAGACAGCTTGTACTCCCTCATAAGCTGCTAGGATCTCCTTTTCTGTTGGAGTGTAATTGGCTTCCAACCCTCTGTAGCTTTGGCTCCAGAATCCAAGTGGGCGGCCTCGGGACTCACCAGGCACCTTCTGCCAGAGGCTCCAGGAGAGGCCCTTATCCCCAGATGCAGAGTAGAGCACATTCTTCACATCTGGTCCTGTCCTGACTGGCCCAAGGGCTACAGCATGGGCAATCTCCTGTTTAATCTGTTCAAATGTTTGCTGTTGTTCAGGACCCCACTGGAAATCATTCTTCTTGCGGGTTACCAGATAGAGAGGGCTTACGATCTGGCTGCACTCGGGGATATGCATTCTCCAAAAACCTATGGCACCCAGGAAAGCTTGGGTTTCCTTCTTGCTAGTTGGTGGAGTCATTGCTGTGATTTTATCGATGACTTCAGTTGGGATCTGGCGACGTCCATCTTGTCACTTTACTCCTAGGAACTGGATCTCTCGGGCAGGTGTAGGAGGTGGGGCCAGCAGATGCCTGCAGAGAATGGAGCCCCTAGCAACAACAGCTGCCCGGAATTGCCTGAGTCCCAGCTACAAGAGGTCAGACCAGCCCCAGCCTTACAGACCTCTGCAGGATTTCCCTCTCCTGGGCCCCCAAAGACCACACCTCCCCTTCTTTCCTGGCTATCCCTTCCCCCTGAATGAATAGACATGTCCTCCTGACCTGTCTCTCCAAACCCCCTTATCAAAACCCCCCGGGATTCGTTGTCCCTGGCAGGAGCCCACCCCTGTACCAGAACCTTCTGTATCCCCCTGTATATAA
>NW_020956320.1:45203-56226 GCF_003031625.1 Empidonax traillii | reverse complement strand
TTCCTGGCTATCCCTTCCCCCTGAATGAATAGACATGTCCTCCTGACCTGTCTCTCCAAACCCCCTTATCAAAACCCCCCGGGATTCGTTGTCCCTGGCAGGAGCCCACCCCTGTACCAGAACCTTCTGTATCCCCCTGTATATAAACTCTGATCTTGTGTTAATAAACTGCCATTTTGTGGGTCACAGTTCTTGAGTGTGTCCCGTCCCCCAATGCAAGATGTGCCTCGGAGGTCTGCAGCAGGTTCACCCCCCAAAACCTGCTAGAAATGGCACTCTCAACGTGGATCAGAACTCACCCTTCTTATATTAAGAAGAGTCTCTGCTCACTGGAGCTACTGGCGGATTGGATTTCCGGACTCCAATCCTGCCCCTCAGACCTCGCTCACTCAAGCTTTTCGTGAACATCACGTTCACCCAGTCCCCTCCGTCCAGCTACGAGGGACACCGGCCCTGGGACAGCCAGCGCCTAACACAGAGACGCCGCCCGGGACCCTCCGCCCCGCAGCTGTGACCCCGCTTCAGGACCTGACCGGTTCTTACAGCACCTGGGGGATAGCGAGTGAGTATCCTCTTTACCTTAAAACATGGGAAACAAGCTCTCCAATATAGAAAAGACAAAGCGGAGTTTCAAACTTTTCTCCCCGCAATTTAAAAACAAGCAGAAAAAAACTCAACGGGAGAAATCGGAGCTACAAGAAGCTCAAATCCTGATTCCCCTTCCCCCCCGCTGCCCGGGCACCTCAGCAAGAGCAGAAGCTGCACTGTGATCGTCCCTTCCCCCGCCCCGCAGAGCCGGGACCGGCGCCAGGATCGGAGCAGCCCCTGCCCCCCCGAGCCGCGAACGCGTACAAAGGCAGAAGGCACGGCAGGAATGCAGATCCCCCGCTCCCCCCCCACGCCGCTCCGCGCTGCCGGCAAACGCCGCCGACCAGCGGGCTGCGGCTGCTTCTCAAGCAGCCGCGCCCGCCGCTCCCCCCGCGCCGCCACCGCCGCTTCTTAAGCGGCGGGACCCCAGCTCCCCGCCGCAGCTGCCGCAGCCGCTCCCGAAAAGCCACCACCACCGCCGCGCCCAAACCGCCGCTGCCGCCGGCTGTGCGCAGCAGCGACCCCCGCCCCAAGCCTTTCCCGACAACGCGGACCCGCCGGCACCTCGGCAGACACCACGGGACGAACAGTGGGGGGAGAACAAAGATAGAAACGGCGGGGAGGCAGGTCCATTGACCTTACTCTTTTTGATGGCAAACCCAGCCTCCAGGAGAATCTGTATGATCTTCTTTTGGATAGGGGCAACCTCCATTGACTTGTTTGGTCCCTTGGAACTGGTCTTATCTGGAGTCACCCTTGAATCAGGCCTCTTGTTTTCATCTTTTCCTTTTCCCTGTGAGGGTTGCACCATACCGAGCACTCTTTTGTAGGCAACAGCTAAAGCCCCACATGCATCTACCAACTGCCTCTCTATGGGTTTATCACGACCTCTCTCCCTCACAACTGTTATTATCTGTGTAGGGTTTAGGAGTTGTTCGAGAGTGAACTTCCATGTTGGAGGAACTGAACCACTTTCTAGAAATTTACCCAAGTCCTCCCATGGCCCATGCCACTCGAGTTTTTCCACCCCTGGGGCTGACTTCTGTGCCCGTTCCTGGTAGATCCTGGGCCTAACCACGAATATTAGATACGACCCAAAGGCAATAGATATGACACCTTGCACGAGAAACCCAAAAAAGAAAATGTCTCTTACATCTAAAGAGAGTTTAAATTTCTCAGAGGCCATTGTATTGGAGCCAAAGGGAAAATGTATGAAGGGCTGGGCAAATATACCCCCCTGTGTTTCTCCATAGGGATAGGTGCCATTATCCTTAAAACCCCAAAGGAGACAGTGTAGGCTAGAGCAGTAATATATCCGTGAGAAAATATCCCAAAGGAAAATAACAGATGCTGAGTTTGCTATGTCATAACACCAGTGCGAGATCTCAAACATACTTATTGCAATGAGGGTCATAGTGTCTGAGCTGAAAAACATCGACAGGTGGGACATAGATCTCAGCATAATCATATACCACAGAAAATCAGCAATCTTAAACTTCATGGTGCTTACAGGTTCACAAACCCGTATAAAGTCACACAAGGGCAGTTATTCCTTTTCCACTTTTCCTCTCTTGGGCCCCATGTTGGGCGCCAAAAAATGTCCCAGTTTAAATGAGACAAAGATCTTTTGCTGAGGATGGATTAGGAGAAAGAGACCCAAACTTCCTTTTCTAAGCAATTATAAATCTGAAATTAAGAGGCTCCGATTGAAGGAAAAACAAATTATGGAAAAGGGAAAGAAAAAAATAACAGCCCTTTATTAAAAGGTATGTGTGTGTTAACAGGAACACGAAAAAAAACCAAGTAAAACAACCAAGCAATACTCCTATACCCACCAATAATCCCCCTTCAAGAACAAAACTGATAAACCGGCAAAAGGGAAATAAATAGTTCAATTTTTAGCACCCTTTGATGCATTTCCAGCCACAGTCAGCAGGGGGCGCCGTCGGGTCACTGGAGATGCAAAACTTGTAATGTCTTATACCATTCACCAGGTGGCGCTGTTATCAAAGGTGCAGAACTTGTAATGTTCTATAGTAGTCACCAGGTGGCGCTGTTGGATCACTGGAGGAGTAGAACTTGTAATGTCCAGTGCCCATCACCAGGCGGCGCTGTGAGATCCTTGGTTGCCGCCGGATGGTGGGGGAGGAGGGGGGAAGGGGGAGGGAAACAGAAAGTTCTCCCAATGGAAGAAAACTCATGATTTTCAGCAGGTGAGGATTTCGCGGTGAGCCAGGCCTGCAGCTAGCAACAACTAAGCAGAGAACAGCAGTAAAAACTCTCCTCCAACAGGAAAAGACAAAGAAGAAACCAGGCAGTCTCTCCCGCTTGGTGCAGCCTCCCCTCCAGCTCCAGAGCTGAGCTCCAACCCCCAAACCCCACCTCTTTCCACACACACACCCTAGCCTTTCCCCAATTCCTCCCCCTGCGTTGCTAGGTGACTAATGTCTCAGCCATTTAGTGGAGGAGGCCAATTCTTTTGTTTTACCTGATGGCTAATCCACAGAGCATACACACGGGGAGGGGGGGGGAAGGGAAAGAAAAAATTCCTTGCTAAAATCAGAACTATGACAGTCCTAGGATGAGCTGCCAACAGTGCAGAGGCAGTACTGGCAGCTACAAGTCCCTGAGAGGTTGTGGCAGGCAAGCTGTGATACCCCGTATGGTGTTAGGTATTGCAGGTCTTTTGTTATCAACAGTTGCATCTGCTTTCTGGCTATGTTGCATGGCCAGAACAGCGAAGATGAACTGAACTGACTCCAGGATCTTACACAAAACTGTTTATAATTCCCCAAACATTTAGCATAATGGGGAAAATTAATTCTACTTGTCTGAAATAAGTGGAGTATAAGAAGGAACTAATGCTACTAAGCAAAAATAGACAATTTTTAAAAACATGCCTATTATTCCATGATAAACTCTCTGCTTAGCACCATTCAGAGGTAGTGCACATATGCAGCATTATTAAGAAAATGTAAGCAAGACAATATGAACATTGCTTTGCAGAGTCAGGTCCATTCCCTGAAAAAAAAAAATCACTGTATAGCTGTGCACTTAACTGGCATGTCCAGTTACTGAGATTGAACTACATGCATTTTGATGGAGTTTCTTGATGGTTGGTTGTGGGATTTTTTAATTGTCTTTCAACATGCAGACCTAATCTCTAATCAGATTTATATTTGGTCTAAGATCCAAGATTTCTGTAATCAACTAAATTAAGTGGTTTTGTCAAAATCCACAGTTCTGCAGAGTTACGGTCTGCATCAGTTTTCCATTCCTTCTCCCATGCAGTATTTCTGAAAAAGGCTTTGATTTTGACTTTGAAATTAACCTCCTAATGAATGCAATGTTCAGAGAGTGCTGTTCAGTAGCCACTTCAGTACACAATATAAAAGATAATAAAACAAATTGAGGGTTAGCCCCTTATTGAAGATAAATATGGTTAGTCCTTAACCAGTAGAAAAATAAGCAGAAATCAGAAACCTTCCACAACTAACAACTGAAAAGACAGACCCCAAAATATTAATCTTTAATTGATGCATTGTTAAAGGGTTTTATTTAAAGGGAATATCCTGGGAATGCTACCAATAGCATTAAACAATAATGATTTCTGTTGTATCTGGTTTAACCCTTTATATATTTATTATAAGTGAAAAATTACTTTCTAAGAGATCTTATAACAGAATTTCTACATTATGAGTCCATTTTGTTCTCCTCTTTCCTGGATATATTATCCAGGAAAAAGAATTCCCAGTTTGTGACAAACAGATTAATTCACATGTTTTACTTTCTCCACATAGAAAAATAAGTTTCTGGATCATTGAGGCATATGGATTATGAATAAGTCACAATAAAGAGTTCTCCAGAGAACAGCAGGATAAAAAGTGTGGTTTTGATTTTTCTTATGGATTTTTGAGGGCATTTCTGTTAGGGTTTTTTGTAATTAATTTATTTTTTGCAAGACTGTAGTTGCCATTTAGCAATTTACACATAATGTGACTGCTCTTCCCTCCTATGCAAGTTCACAATCATGTTTTGAGGCTATAACACTCAACACTGTTTTCTGGTATACATATTCCCATAGTTTCATCAAAAGTAGATACAATGCACAATACATGTCTCTGGGAAATGTTTCAAACAGGCTAACTTTTATCTTAAATCAGAAGTGGAGAGGTTACAGTAGGTATAGCCACCTAAGTATGAACTTTAATTCACAATTTCTAAATACTCACCTACTGTAAATAAACATTAAAAATACTCTTAGCAATAGGACTTTATTTATATGTGCATGTATGTCCACCTTATCCCATGTTTATGTTTGACAACTATTTGGGAATTTAAAGGTGCAGCCCTCAGTAATTGCATTATTTAAGAAAAGGAAGTATATCTATTGAGAAAATAAATTATCAAATATCAATTTACAATTTTAAATTTAATTTCAATAGGAAAATATAAAAAATGTGCACATCTAAATTTTTCCATGTTCTGTATATACACGTGTACATATACATAGAAATAGTAATGTATCAGACATATTCACAAAATTTAAGTGAAATATTTCTGTCCAGTATTTTTGCACATGTAAATGACATCATATCTTAAAAAAATTAAAAAATAATATAATTTAAAATAATAAATTTTTTTCTGTCATCAACTTTCTGTAGTTTTATTCTTTCTTCATTATGTCCACTGAGAATTGACAGGACAGGTCTTTCTTGCACTTCCATAGCTGTTATGCCAACTGAATGTTGCTGAAATCATATCAAGGACGCATCTGTTTTACAGCAGGACAAATGACAAGAGAATCAGGCCCAGGCATCTCCATGTAAATTAAAAACTGGTTGTATCTGCTCATCTGGACCACCATCTAAAATCCATCAAATGAAAAACATGTAGCTCACCACAAAGTTTTTAACACTGAACCAAGCTCCCCCACCCCTTTAATAAAGTAGTTGAGAAAATACCCTAAAAATATGGAGAAAAATATTGTATACGTTACATACAGTATAATATATCATGGTTTAGCATTTGACCTAAACCATTTTTCTGACTAGTCAGAGGACACCTGATAAATTACTGGTAAAGAAAAAAACCCCAGTATTTTAGAAATAAGCATGTATTTCTCATAGCAATGAAAACATGTGTGTATTATATGTTATATACACACAATACACACATAAAAGCAAACTTTTCAAGTTTTAAATAGCAATCTCTAAGTGGAGAAAATTGTGTTGTATAAATTTAATAAGTGACTAGATTTCATGTTTAACTTACAAATTAATTTATGGAGCAAACAAAGGTCTTTCGACTTTGAAGTCTGACATTCATTCATACGTTTTAAAAAAGTCCTCTTCAACATTACAAGTAATTTACGGCAAGAAAGTACTTTGATGAAAGAAACATGATGCTTGGCTTAGCTTTCAAAGTGGTTTGTTTAAAGAAATCTATTCTATAAAGAAATGCATGTTTGTCAAAAGTCTATTCAACTTTAAAAGTTGCTCACTGAGGATAATTGAAATTGATTTCCTGCTTTTAAACATTTAGTTAACAGTTCAGAATATTGCCTAGTGCAGTTTCAATAAAGATATGATATAAAGACCCATAAAAGAGTAAACATGTCTCCATTTCAATTTGTCATGACAACAAAACTTCTAAAATCAGCTGTCTTGGATAAGTTCAGTGTACAAGTAATCCCTTGCAATAGATCTATGCCCTTAATGCAATCTGTAATAAACAATGATCCCCGTAAGTCATTATTCACAAAACCTGAAATTCGTGTCACATGATGAAAAAGTCTCTTGCAGAACAGGTGTGGTGGTTTTAATCTAGGCCTTCCTTGGTGATCAGTTTGTAACCAAGGAAGGGGCAGTGTTCCCAGTATTCCATACGATTTTTATATAAATCGGGGTATAAATAAGAAGGGAGGAGAGGCCTTCGCTCTCTTCCGGCAAGGTTCGGGAACAGTGGGTTCTTGCGTTGGTCTCGCTTATCTAAGGCTGAGGCCTGCAGCATCCACTGACCTGCCACGTGGAGGCTTGGAGAGTGCTGGTCGTGTCTACCAATCCTGCTTTTCTAAGGGACATGGTAAGATTTGTTTTACTAGTTATTTTACTAGTTCTTGGGTTTGATTGTGTATATCTGCTCGGTATCCCTTTTTTGTCTCCTTTTGTTCCTTTTCCCCTTTCCCTATCCCTTCAGGGGGTGTTTGGATTCCCTTTTACTGTGCATATAGCATCTTAACTGTATATAACTGTAATATAACATAAAATATATATTGTTATATAACTAGTTTGATTTCGGGTTTTTTTCAATTTGCATAGTTCTTTGCCCTGGGGGAAGAAGGTGTGTGTGGGGGGGAATTGCTGCTGAGGGTTTGGGCATTTGGCAGGGAGCCAAGTCCGAACCATCACAACAGGTTAACAGTTAATTGAAGATAGATAGTCAATACATCTATCATGGCCAGAAAAGAAACAACTGGCTATTTCTTGTTATGTGTGCATGTCAAATTTTACATTTAGAATTCTCAATGGGTTTTTGACTTTTTTTTCCTGGAGGACTCACCTACCATGATTGGTTGGCTTCAAAATATAGTTAAGTGGAAGATAGTATCTCACTGTAATTACATGGAATTAATATGAAAAAGTAAACCTTACATTGGATAATATTGCAGAACACCAGAGTAAGCTCCATAAAGAAATACTGTATTTTCCAGGGTATGTGTGTGTGTATAAACAAACAAGAAAAACCCAACAACAGAAAAAAACCCAACAAACCCCAACCAGCCAACCAATCAACCAACCAAAAAACTCCAAAAGGAAGAACTTTATACAAACAGTTATAGTAATTTTGTTTCAATTAAAGATGCAACTCTCTCTCACTCCAGGAAAGAATAAATTGGTAACAGCAATTAAATACCTTAAATAAATAAAACAGCAGATAACCCATATTGTATCTATCACAAAAAGGGGGCGTGACCTAGTATGCTGTTAATTCTTCCATCACTGATAATTAGAAAAGGACTGCATTCAGTTACTGTTAATATCTTTAAAATTATCTATGGCCAATAATGTACAAGGAGGTAATTTGTAATTCAAGTTTGTTTGTTGTTTTTTTTCTTCAACTAATTACAAGTTGAGTTCTAAATTTTACATTGAAATATGATTCAAATTTAAAACAAGTCCTCTCAGAGGAGCATTTTCTAATCTTGTGCAACTTTGATGCAGAGCCCAACACAGTCCTATGAAGAGAGATAGTGCATGTTTAAGCTGATTGGAACTGAAATCCCATTTTCTTTAGCTGCATTGTGTTATCTTGGCCAAGTTATCTCGTAACTCTGATAGTTCAAAAATTTTTCCATCAAGAATTTCTAAAAGTGTCTTCAAGTTATTGCGAAAAGCTTCTTGCTCATTCTGACTTTTCTCCAGACGTTGCTCTAGATCACACAGCTGGCCTTCCAGGTCTTTGTTTCGAATTTCTACTTCCTTCAGAGAAAATACAGAAAAAGTTAATGTGTTGTTTGCAAACAGAAAACAGTATTCATGTGTTATTTTTGTCAACTGGTTTTTGAAACAATTTGTGACTGTGACACTTTACAGTTTCACTTAGACAAAACCAGAATCCAAATTGTTATAAGGATTGTATATGTACTATCATTTTCTTCATTTTTTTCAGCAATTTGTCTGAAGGATGGAAACTTTTGGACAGGGATAAAATTTAGTCAGTGAAAAATGGATGTGATGGTATTCAAGTAAGCTATCACTTCTATTATTCAGAAATATGCCACCTACTAAAAAAAGGTTCTCAAAGGTTTACCTAAGTTCAAGTATTCCTTTATTTTGACTGCATGAATTGCTCAAGTACACAGTCCTCATTAAATGATCTCATATAGAAACTCAATAAATACTGCTTTATAGATGCAGGAGTACTACCTTACTCCTGTCCCACATTACAGGCTTTTCACTCTGAAAATTAGGACAGAAACCTTAACTAGCAAGACTGATGTCAAAGTGAAATTGATTGTTACAAATTCAAAGCAGCAAGTGCAACCTGAATGCCTTGTCTCATTGCACTGTGCCCCAAAGCTCCATGTGCAAGCTCTGCAGTAGTGCAGCTGTGGGGGCAGGGAAAGGATGCAAACCACCACAGACAAGGTGTTCCCATACAGTGGGTGGAAAGACCAAGTAGCATAATGTTACACATAGATGAGGGGATCTGACTCTGAGCAAGATCAGCTCTCATTCATGAGGAAGAGAAGCCCGCTCACACCAGCCAGAGGGAGGGGAGAGCTGCCTCCAGGGACTCCTCACAATTTTGGCTTGCACATGATTCCTGCTTGGCCTTGGCTGCTCCTCGGGAACCACTCAGGTGAGAGAGGGGTGGGACAGACTCGTTAGCTGGTGCTCCAGAGGGCTATATAAACATCTCCAGGGAGCACGGCAGTTTCTTTTGCTTATTTGTTTGTTTTTCTTTCCATATTTCAACTTAAGCCAGTAATGGTTTCTAAAAAAATGAAAGCCATTGCTACTGTTAACACTAGGAATGTGTTGACACAGACAGAACCCTCCAAAAAGGATGCAGCCATTCATGTCTCTGACTGCGCAAACTGTTTGACCCTGGCAGCAGTGCCAGAGGACATTGTGAGAGGCACCCGTTTGCGATGCAAGCAGGTCAATGATTTGCTCTGCATGGTAGCAGAGATCAAGGAAGAGGTAGAGAGGCTGAGAAGTATTAGGGAAAGTGAAAGGGAAATAATGACCAGTCTTCGCGAACCGGGGAAGGTCTTTACACCTTCCAGCCTGCGCATTGGATTTTTTAGGTGAGACACAGTGTGCACGGAACTGAGCCCACCCTTTAATCCTGAGGTTCATCTGCCGGGGCCAAGCACGCTTGGACGGTGGCAGTGAGGTCCTCAGGACGTAGATGGATTGCCTTATGGGGTAACGAGCTCCATCTGCCCGGGGAGGGGCCCCGACCGGGGAAAGGGAAATAGACTGGTGGAGTCACACCCTTTCGACCCCCAAGGAAGTCCAGCAGGAGACAGTGATGCCCTGCCCCTCCTGCCGTCAGGAGGCAAACCAAGTGGACGGGGGGATGGGGGGGGGGAAATGGAAACAGGTCCCTGTTCGGAGAGGTAAAAGAGCACCCTCTCGACCCCCATCACCTCCCCAGGTGCCCTTGAACAACAGATATGAGACCCTAGACTCGGAAAGTCAAGTAGAGGTCAGGCAAGAGGAAGATCTGTCTGCAGGTTGCACCCTGTCTACCAGATGGGTTACAACTACAGCTATAAGAAAAAAAAGAAGGGTAGTTGTAGTAGGTGACTCCCTTTTGAGGGGAACTGAGGGCCCTATTTGTCGATCAGACCCATCCCACAAGGAGGTTTGCTGCCTTCCTGGAGCCAGGGTGAGGGACATTGGTAAGAGATTTCCTGAGCTAATTGAAACCTCAGATTACTATCCACTGTTGGTAATCCGGGCTGGCAGTGAGGATATTAATAGAAGAAGTGCCAGGGCAATCAAAAAGGATTTCAAGGCACTGGGTAGATCAGTTCATGGGACAGGCGCACAGGTAGTATTTGCCTCAGTTCCTGTACTTGCTGGAATGAATGAGGAGATGAACGAGGAGAAGTGTAGGAAAACCTACCTTATCAATAGGTGGCTAAAGGATTGGTGCCACCGTCAAAATTTTGGGTTTTTTGACCATGGGGCAAACTCCACAGTACCCAGTCTTCTTAAATCAGATGGGCTTTATGTATCTAGGAAGGGCAAAAGGACTGTAGCCCATAAGTTAATGGGGCTCATCAGGAGGGCTTTAAACTAGGTTTGAAGGGGGAAGGGGTTGAATCCAGGCTCTCCAAAGAGAAACCCAGGGATGAAAAGCCTGAGATAAGGGTAAAATCGATAGCCCAGCTGAAGTGCATGTACACTAATGCATGCAACATGGGCAACAAACAGAAAGAGCTGGAAGCCATCGTGCAGCAGGAGAGCTATGACGTAGTTACCATCACAGAAACGTGGTGGGATGACTCACATGACTGGAGCGCTGCCATGGATGGATACAAGCTCTTCAGAAAGGACAGGCAGGGTAGGAGAGGTGGAGGAGTGACTCTATATATTAGAGAGTCCCTTTGTGAGAAATATCTCAAATTAAAATTTGAAGACGGCCAAATAAAGTGAAACAAAGAACTTTTATTTTCAGCGCGCGCTGGGTGCGGTCAGGTTTGCCTCGTGCCAGGGCCTGAGAACACCCCGAGATGGGGGGGGGCAGTTCTTTTAAGGTCTCTCAATTTGCATAACTGTTCCCTTGTCCCTCCCATGCTCAGCTCTGCTCTGCTTTCTTTCTTCTGTAAAAGGCAATATAGCCTTTTCTTGAGCCCGATTGGTTCTCTCAGGGCAGGCTCACACTTCTCTTTTCCAGTCCATTGGTTGTTTTAACC
>NW_020956320.1:41725-43082 GCF_003031625.1 Empidonax traillii | reverse complement strand
GACAGGATAAGAGACAAAGGACTTTTCTTATTTATGTGAGTGCTCTGTTTCTGCTTTAGAGAGTTGTTTGTTGTGTGGAGATATCAGTCCTGTCTTTGAGTATGCTCAGTTGAATTAGTTGTGTGTGATGGTCTGATTTGTTTTGGTTTGAATATACTGTTAAATTTTTGCGTCTAAGTTTTATAGCAGTAGTGCTGATAAAGTGTTTAGTTTCAGAGGGAAACAAGATTTGTAAAGAACACAAGCAAAAATTGTAATGATTGTTTAGTGACAAAAGTAAAGAATTGGAATAAAAATTGGTTTGCTTTGGCTCTCAAGCTTAGTTTAGTTTTATTAACTAGGATTACTTCTTTTCTAACTTCTAAGCCAATGATTTTTGGCAAGGTAGAGGTAAAGCACTGGCTTTTATAATGGAAAGTCTTGGTTTAGCCAACACAGAAATTTTCATAAACAACATTCTTTGTGTGATTGGAAGGAATATTTTTTTAGTAGGGGTCATACCAGATAATTTTACAGTTAAATTTTATGAAAAAGTGTTCAGATTATAATAAAAATTATTCAGATATTTGTCAGATTGATGGTATTTAGATGACCAATTAATTTGCTACTTGCTTTCTTTCTTTTCACAGTAATAATTTGAATAAGTTTGTGAATATTTTTTTTAGTTGTGTTGGCTTATATTAGTCTCATATTATCAGGACTTCTAATTTTTTTAAAAAATCAATATTGCTTATTAATATTGTTTAGATAACTAAGTTACAGGTGCAGCACAAGAATGAAGTAAAGTTTTCAAACGGATTTTTTTAGGTGTCATTATAAACATTAACATGAAAGAAATAGAGTAACTAAATTGATCTACTTTTAGTAGCTTAATGGGTAATTTTGCAAAGGTCAGTTAGTAGGACAACTCCTTCTTATTCGATTTGACGTTATAATATTCAACTAGGAAAAGAATGAAAACATAAAAAGTTGAACTTCTTTCACTCTTCCTTGAAGATTTTTCAGCCTTATATTTAATCACAACTTTGCAGCAAATCAGGCAGGTCAGCAATGTCTGTTAATGCTACTTTTCAGCCTGGGGACTCCCCACCCACAATTTGTTTCCGAAATACCCTCAGTACACTATATCCATAGTCGGTACTTAGGAAAACAAACAGATAAGTTACTATTACAATCTGCTCCAGCGTCTTCTGTTGATTGGTAAAGATTGCAGTGTTTTGTGGCTCAAGAGGTGACTTCTTTGTCCTGTGAAATTTGTAAAGGTTCTCTGAAAGACAAAGGCTGGTCAGTTAAAAGGTAAATAGATAATTTCTACAATTGTGGTGACTATTGTGGAACGAAACCAAACAGGTTAATA
>NW_020956320.1:30029-37932 GCF_003031625.1 Empidonax traillii | reverse complement strand
GGACCCCCCCCGAAAAAGCCTTCAGTTTAACCGGATCCCCCCGAGAAGCCTTCTGCCCTCCGGATCCCCCCAAAACGCTTTCAAACAGAACTGCAGCCACAGGAACTGCAGAACACCCCTGATCACACACAAAAAACTTCCCACCACCAGGAAATTATGGAAACCCTGCTTGTAATAAAACCGCTTCATTCATTTCTCACACCTTGACTCTGTAGAACTTGAGGTCACCAATGATAAGGTCGAGTGCCTGTGAATCAGAATCAGGGGGAAGGCTGACATCCTAATGGGAGTCTGTTATAGATCACCCAACCAGGATGATGAAAGGGATGAATTATTCTACAAGCAGCTGGCAGATGTCTCAAAATTGCCAGCCCTTGTTCTTGTGGGAGCCTTCAACCTGCCAGATATCTGCTGGGAGCTCAACATGGCAGAGAAGAGGCAGTCTAAGAGTTTGCTGGAGCATATAGAGGATAATTTTCTGCTCCAATTGGTAAATGAACCTACCAGGGCTGGCGCCCCACTAGACTTGTTGTTTACAAACAGAGAGGGGCTGGTGGGAGATGTAGTGGTCGGAGGCCGCCTGGGGCACAGTGACCATGAAATAATAGAGTTTGCAATACTCAGGGATACAAGGAAGGCCCCCAATAAAACCTCTACACTGGACTTCCGGAGGGCAGATTTTGGCCTGTTCAGAAGACTGGTCCAGAGCATACCCTGGGAAAAAACCCTTGAAAACAAGGGGGTACAGGAGGGATGGACATGCTTCAAGAAGGAAGTCTTGAGTGCACAGGAACAGGCTGTACCAGTGTGCCAAAAGGCAAGTCGGCAAGGTAGACGACCACCTTGGTTGAACAGGGAGATTCTGAAGGAAATCAGGGATAAAAAGAGAGCTTACAGACTATGGAAAATAGGGTTGACTACTCAGGATGAGTTTAGGAGTATAACTAGGTCGTGCAGAAAGAAAATTAGAGAGACAAAAGCACAATTTGAAGTCAATTTGTCTACTTCTGTTCAGGATAACAAAAAGCGCTTCTATAAATACATTAAGAACAAAAGGAGGGGCAAGGAAAACCTCCATTCCTTGTTGGACTTGGAGGGAAACATAGTTAACAGGGATGAGGAGAAGGCTGAGGTATTTAACACCTACTTTGCCTCAGGATTCACTAGTAGGACAGATGGCCCTCAGGACAACTGTCCTCTGGAGCTGGTAGACAGGGACAGGAAGCCAAACAGCCCCCCTGTGTTCCAGGAGGAAATAGTCAGTGACTTACTGAGCTACCTGGATCCACACAAGTCCATGGGACCAGATGGGATCCATCCTAGGGTGATGAGGGAGCTGGCAGAAGAGCTTGCCAAGCCGCTCTCCATCATCTTCCAACAGTCCTGGCTCTCTGGGGAGGTCCCAGAGGATTGGAAGTTGACGAATGTCACGCCGATCTACAAAAAGAGCTGCAAGGAGGAGCCGGGAAACTACAGGCCTTTCAGCCTGACCTCAGTGCCTAGCAAGGTTATGGAGCAGATCATCCTGAGTGCGATCACATGGCACCTACAGGATGGACAAGGGATCAGAGCCAGCCAACATGGGTTTAGGAGGGGCAGATCCTGTTTGACCAACCTAATCTCCTTTTATGATCAGGTGACTCACCTGGTGGATGAGGGAAAGGCTGTAGATTTGGTCTATCTGGACTTCAGCAAAGCCTTTGACACTGTCTCCCATAATATACTCCTGGAAAAGCTGGCAGCCCATGGCTTGGACAGGGGCACTCTGTGCTGGGTTAGGAACTGGCTGGAGGGCCGGGCCCAGAGAGTACTGGTGAACGGGACTGCATCCAGCTGGCGGCCGGTCACCAGTGGTGTCCCCCAGGGATCAGTGCTGGACCCAGTCCTGTTTAACATCTTTATCGATGATTTAGATGAGGGGATTGAGTCCATCATTAGCAAATTTGCAGATGACACCAAGTTGGGAGGGAGTGTCGACCTGCCGGAAGGCAGGAGAGCTCTGCAGAGGGACATGGATAGGCTGGAGAGTTGGGCCGATTCCAACAGGATGAAGTTCAACAAGGCCAAGTGCCGGGTCCTGCACTTTGGCCACAACAACCCCATGCAGCACTACAGGCTGGGCACAGAGTGGCTGGAGAGCAGCCAGGTGGAAAGGGACCTGGGGGTGCTGATTGACAGGAGGCTGAACATGAGCCAACAGTGTGCCCAGGTGGCCAAGAAGGTCAATGGCATCCTGGCCTGCATCAAGAACAGTGTGGCCAGCAGGAGCAGGGAAGTGATCCTTCCCCTGTACTCTGCGCTGGTGAGGCCACACCTTGAGTATTGTGTTCAGTTCTGGGCCCCTCAGTTCAGGAAAGACATTGAGGTGCTGGAGCGGGTCCAGAGAAGAGCAACCAGGCTGGTGAAGGGACTTGAGCACAAGTCCTATGAGGAGACGCTGAGGGAACTGGGGTTGTTTAGTCTGGAGAAGAGGAGGCTCAGGGGTGACCTCATCACTCTCTTCAGCTACCTGAGAGGAGGTTGTAGCCAGATGGGGGTCGATCTCTTCTCCCAGGCAATCAACAGTAGGACAAGAAGGCACGGGCTTAAGCTCTGCCAGGGGAGGTTTAGGTTGGATATTAGAAAGAAGTTCTTTACAGAGAGAGTGATCAGGCATTGGAATGGACTGCCCAGAGATGTGGTGGATTCATCGTCTCTGGAGGTTTTTAAGATGAGGCTGGATGTGGCACTGAGTGCCATGATCTAGTAATCACAGTGGGATTGGATCAAGGTTTGGAGTTGATGATCTTGGAGGTCTCTTCCAACTCAGTAATTCTATGATTCTATGATGGGAGGGAGGTCTCAGCTGCTCTGCTTTGTGCAAAAGGGATGCCCTTGTCTTTTATAAAATTACTAATGTAGCAGTCGTGGGATTGGAATAATATATTGTTATTTGTCTCATTCATTCAGTGTCTCAAATTCATGCTGAATTTCATAATTTCAGTTATGAAAAACACTCTCACAGGGACAATATATTTAGTACATCATACACTCTGCACAGCTATTCTCTGGAAAGGTGTATAGTGAACTTATATTTACATACATTAACATTTTTAAACGCTACTTACCTTTAAAGTGGCTTTGTGTCACTTTAACAGGCCTGTTCTGAGTTTTTACAGCAACTAGATTCACATAGCCATAGGGTGGACTATTTGGCAGCAGTCATTCCTCCCAGTACAAGCTTTCTTTCTGCCCTCCCATTGTCCCACTGTGTTTGTTATGATTCTTCTGTCTCCCTCAAAACCAACAAATACATTCATGTTTACATGGAGGAGATCTCAGATAACTGTAACAAACAACCTGAACCATATAGAATATGTATTTGGGCAGTCAAGAGTAACAGGTATAAAATGGCAGCTTTGTATAAAAATCCAGGGCCTTTCCAAACTCTGAGGGATGTGATGACAGCTGCACCCCTGGCCAGAGGAGGGATGGGTGTCAGCTCCCAGTCTCTGAAGGGGGGAACACCCGGTAGTGGTACAGGTAGAGAAGGCAGAGCCTCAGGGACCTGATCTCCTCATAGCTGCAGCTGCTTGTGCAGTCAAGGGTTACATTCAAGCTGAACTGGGATACCTCCCTTACTTCTTGTTTGTAAATGAGCAAGTTAAAAATTACAGAGTTTGGGCCACTTGTCTTGAACAGCACAAATGAGAGCAGGAATCATCCCTTGCTGCCAGGATCAAGAGAAGAATTAGTTTAATCTGTTTAGCACTGAGTAATATAGTGGCCAAAGCATAAAAGGAGGGTAACTGCTTATGTAAGGACTAATTATAACTCAATCCATACACTCTGCAGACTCCTTCAATGTCTCTACTACTGCCCTCCAAATAATACCGACAAGTACTGCACAGTATAAATGACTGGTTCAAGACCCTCTGAGACTGAGTGACTGCAGTACAGGAAGGAAAGTCAAGGTCCTCTAAGCTCTGCAGGAATGACACAGTCCTTTCTTTAGCTCACATCAAACTGATTGCTGTTTTTCCACATTAGTTCAGGCTTCCTGCTTCTCTTGTAACTGCTTGTTTCAGTTTAATGAGACTGAAGTGTTTGCTAAGGAGGATGAGTTACAAGGAAAACCAAGCTCCTCCCTCTAAACAATTGTAAATTCAAAATTAAGAGGCTCCAGTTGAGGAAATATGGAGAAAGAAAAGATAACAGCCCTTTATTAAAGGATATATGTTTATAGGCAAAACAACAAAAGAACACAAAAAAACCCAACCAAACAACAATCTTGCACCCAAGGTTCCCACCAAAACCAGTTCAGTACTTTTAGCCTTTTGGCAGAATTCTAACCGCAATCAGGAGGGGGTGCTGTTGGATCACTGGATGAGCAGGGCCTGCAGTTGCTCTGTGGTGGTTGGCAGGGGGTGCTGTTGGGCTCTGGCGGTCGCCACATGGGGGCCTCGGTGCATGTGAGAAGCTGAAATGGAGATTCCCCCTCCCACTGAGAAGGGGAAGGAGAAAAGGGGAAAAAGGGGGTCTTCCTATGGACTCACGCTGTCGACGGCTGCCTCTGGCCTGAGATTCCCCCCCCTTCATTGATGTGTACAAGCTGCTGCCAACACAGGAACGGAGGAGGGAAGGGGCAACCTCTTCCCTCAAAAGTTCCTCCACAGATGGCCCTGGCTTCTCTGATGAAATCTGAGCAGGTCCCAGGCCGTGAGTAGAACAGGGCACAGGAGAATGGAGGCAGACCAGGGCCAAAGGCAGCCAGATGACCCAGCCGAAAACAAAATGAACCTCCGAGCCCCTCCACACACACCCCCTCCCTGAGTCATGGCAAAAGTAAAGTAAAGATGTCATTTCCGGAGCTGCTGGTCACTTCCTTTGTGTGTGTAAATCACTCTAGCCTACCACCATCCCCCTCCCTCGTTCAACAACTTACTTTCACAGAGGTGCAGGGGGATAAAACCTTCAAACTGTTTTTTTTAGAACAAGTAAATATATGACACTGCTCCTCTACTACTCACCAAATGTGTATGCTCTAGGAAGTCTCCTGTTTGACACTGTTCTTACCCCAGAGATAATTAATTTTTGTAAGTAGGCAAGCCAGTGATAGAAGGGATCACTTTGGAAAAAAGACAGTGTCTCCCCTCTTCCGGGAGACCTTTATAGCATCCTTCCAGTACCTACAAGGAAGCTGGAGAGGGACTTTTTACACTGGCATGTATAGATAGGACAAGGGGGAATGGCTTTAAACTGACAGAGGGCAGGTTTAGATATCAGGAAGAAATTCTTTACTGGGAGGGTGGTGAGGCACTGGAACAGGTTGCCCAGAGAAGTTGTTGGTGCCCCATCCCTGGAAGTATTCAAGGCCAAGTTTGATGGGGCTTTGAGCAACCTGGTCTTGTGGGAGGTGTCCCTGTCCACGGCAGGGGGGTTGGAACTAGATGATTTTATTTCATGACATCTGGGACTGAAGAGTAGCCCATTGACCTGTACCTAGCACTGAACATTATCTTTCAGACCCTCCTCAGATGCTCTTAAACTAAGGAATTGTTCTGCTGTGAGTTGTTAGGTGGGAGCACTCAGGTAAAACCAAAAGCTTTATGTTAGATGCAGGAACTTCTATCCATATTCAGCATGTTTCCTTTTTATTCTCCATTGCTAGTCCTCTCTTCAAACCAGATTTCCCTTCTTTTGTTTTAAATTTCATCTCGTGCATTCTCCTAAAGAAGCTCATAAAGCAGTCACTTAGAACTTTGGGGGCTTCAGACAGAAACCACCACCAAAGACACTCAGTGAAGCCCCTCAGAGACCTCATAAGGCTATGTATATATGCTAATTAGCACTGGGAAATGTCACGAATATGTAACAGGATTGCAGGAAATGAAAATGAATAATCATGTGACACCTTGGAGTTTTGATTTTTTAATTTATGTAGATCTTAAAAGTAGTTATGTAGTAAATGTAGATTTTAGAGTAACAGCATATTATCCCTTTACCCTTTAACACACCAACCACACATAGCAAACCCTGTTACCCATTCCCATATCAATTCCCCTAAATTCCACTGGCCTGTTTAGTCTCATTTTCAAGGTAGAATTGTAGAGAACATCCTAAAATCTACACAAGAAGATATAGCCATAGATGCAACAACCTTCAGGCCTAGAACTCTGGAAGGCCTCCAAGAACATTACGTGCTCTGAGGAAGATGAAGATGAGGGGGTCCCAAAACACCCCTAGACCCAATTCCCAAGAGGCGTGGTGGGGGCAGAACCTGGGTGGTGGCCAGATGGGGATTGGGTGAAAATCCTTATAAAAACTGTGAACACTTGTATTCAAGAGCGTGTGTTGGGGGTATTCCAGAAAGCCTGGGGGCTCGTTAAAGCCTTTGTATCCTTATCTTATCTCCTACCTAATTTGGCTTGGAGTCTTTTTTTCTCCACAGCCATTTAGGCAACAGTTTTGGTGGCCCATATGGGGACATCAGGACCTGTGACTCCTCTGGATCGATATTCTGTTTTGCAGGGATTTCTTCTCCAGCCGGCATATTTTGAAGAATTCCTGTTCCGATCTCAGGGAGCCCAGCTTCTTGGAACCACGCACGGAGGTAAGATAAGGAACAACTCCTGGAGAATTTTAATTAGCAGCTGCGGGAAGGAATTTTCCCCAGGGCTAGGGAATACAGTGAGACTGGGAAGGGAAACTTGGACTTGGGCCCAAAAAGTCAGTGTTTTCCCAGTCTGTTGGCAAAGGGATTATTGCTGGAGTGGGCAGTGAAGCTGTCCAGGAAGTTTCAGTCAGGACAGGTAGGAGGGTTTCGAGTTTCATGTTGACCGGGTGTGGCCTGAGAAGGGGAGGGACACCTCTGCCGGTTGAAACTTTGTGTTTCTGTGTGAACCTGATGGTGCCTGGGTACAGAGCCTGCACAGTGTGTGTGAGGCTGTGAGTTCTGGGCTTAGGTCTGCTGATTTTGTCCTCTGTTGTTTTTTAACATGGGATGTGTACAAGCTAAAGAAGAGATTCCAGAGGGTACGCCTCTTGCTTTAGTTTTACGGTATTGGGATGATTTAACTGGCCCTGAAGCATCTTTAAAAAGGCAGGAGCTGGTTAGACTCTCTATGGATGTTTGGTCTTTCAATGGGCATATTAGAGGATTAGCGTGGCCGAAATTTGGCTCTTTTGAGATCAATATGGTGTTTCATCTTATGACAATCTTTCATAAGGAGAAAAGATGGTCTGAGTTGCACTATGCCGAGTTATTTTATTTTTTCTTAACCCGTCTGAAATTGAGAAAGGAATATAAGAGAGATAAAGTTCAGCTAGAAACAGAACTCCCGGAAATGGCATTAGAGGAGAAAAAGGGAAAGAAAAATCGTGTTAAGAGTGATCCTAACAGTCAAGTCAATATTGAAAGCTCTGGAAATGAAGATCTGGACCTTTTAATTCCCCCAGATATGAGAACAACAAGCCCAGGACCCCTCCTGGGTCCGGCCGCAGGTGCGCGGAGCGTAGGTCCATTAGGAGCGGAGGTAGCCCCTGGGGCGGGTCCTGCCAGCTCGGCAGGGCCGGCTGGATCTGCGGTGCCAGGTCCGGTTGCTTTTAGGGCCCCGGGGGCAGCGGCGGGACAAGCTGGGACTGCTCTGGGCAGGTCCTGGGAACTGCTGTTAGTGCTCCGGGACCTGCGGGGTGTGATAAGTAAAGGCACCGGTTTTTTATTCCAAGCAAATTAAAATAAAAGGGAGGTACTAACAAAAAAAAAAAAACTATTTCTGTATATTTACTAACTTCTAGGCGTACCGTGGAGTCTGTAAGGTGAAGGGTCCTGTCTGGACCTAACACCAGGGAATCTTTTGCGGCCGGGAACAGGGAACAAATTATAAATGAAAATATATTTCTCTGTGCCATGTAGATACAGAGA
>NW_020956320.1:18407-25087 GCF_003031625.1 Empidonax traillii | reverse complement strand
TGAATATTCAACAACTGATATCGAAAGGGTACAAAAAGCCCAGTTTTCAAACAAGTTTTGTGTGTCTCTGGCGGGGCACCGGCCCCCCAGGCCACCCAGCGCTGTTTGCTTTATTATCGCTTGCTTAATAAATTTATCAATTTTTAATTGGAACTAAGTTGTCAAAATTCTTAAACTAACTTATAACACGGGGTAGGCACCGGCTGTTCCAACCGGCATGGGAACAGCGGGAGCCGGGGAGCTCTGGCACCGGCCGGACCGGCAACGACGGTTCTGGCTGGAGCCCCGGGCTCTGCCGGTAGCTGGAGGGCGGGGGGGGCGGCGGCCCCCGCCAGGACCGCTACAGGAAGCGCAGGCTCAATTGGCGCGGGAACAGGAGGCTCAGACCTCAAGGTTGCGGGAGGAGGAGCAGGGGCGGTGTCTGCATCCGGGGTTCCCGCCCCGGCTGACACGTGATCCTCCAACTCTGCCATGAGGGGCGGGCACGAACTCGCCCCCATCCCGTCGACACCGCCCGATACTGCTCTGGAAAGGGGGGAACCAGGACTTAGAGGCACAGCATCGAGGGAGGAGCAGATTAAAGTTTACTTATACAGGCACAGAAGTCTCTGAAGATGAATCAAACGATAGACTGGGGGAGGGAGAAGATAAACCACTTATAGTAAGACCAAAGACAAGGGGAAGAAGAGTAAGGGAAGCTCTGTCAGACCCCAGCCCCGTGGCTAGTAGAACAAGGGCACAAAAGGAAAAGCCTGCAGTAGAAGCCCCCTTAAGGCAGGCCATAAGCAACCACGGTCCAGTTTTAATAAAAGTTCCTTTTTCTCTAAATGAATTGCAGCAGTGGAAGACTTCAGTTGGAGCATATAGGGATAACCCAGACAGAGTGGCTAGCTATCTGAAGAGAGCAATAAAAACACAAAATCCCGATTGGGATGACTTAGAGGAAATACTGGAAACATTATTAGATCCTACTGAGATAGACATGGTCAAGCGAGCTGCCCGGAATACAATTGAGTCGTTCATAACATCTGGGCAAATTCAAGGAGAACTACAAGATGTGTTTCCCTTAGAAGATCCCAAGTGGGATCCAAATGTAACAGAAAAAAGAGAAGCATTGAAATGCTATCAGGACTGGGTGGTTTATGGTCTTAAACATGGGGTTCCAAAGGCAATTAATTGGTAAAAAATGTATGAAATGAAACATGAAAAAAATGAATCCCCTACAGTTTTTCTGAACAGGCTAATAGATGCCATATGAAAATACACAGACAATGTAGAATCAGAGTCAGGGAAAAGGCATTTAGTTTATTTATTCATAGGCCAATCTGTAGATGATATAAGGAGAAAGCTGCAGAAGACAGGTGAGGAAAAGAGTATTGGTGAGTTATTAAATATAGCTTGGACAGTCTATTGAAATAGAGGTCAAAAAGGCAAAGGAAAGGGGCTGGAGCAGGATGGTGACTACCAAAAACATCACAAACACAATGTCCACTGTGAAAATTATAGATCTAATTACCAGCATGATAGGGCTAATGACCTATGTTCTTTCTGTAAAAAGAAGGGGCACTGGAGAAGAGATTGTCCAGACTTGAAGAGGAGAAGTGGATTTCCAACCCCTCCTCCAGCCTCCCAACTGACTGTAAACCAGAATGCATGAAGGGGACCAGAGAATTCTACCCCAGCAGAACCTCTGGTTGTAGCTAAGCTGGGGGGAGATGGGGAATTATTAGTTTATACAGGTGCTGCACATTCTGTGTTAAACACCTTGGAAGGGAAACTGAGTCATGATACTGTAACTGTAGTTGGTACCACAGGGGTTAGTGAAACCAGGCCTTTCTTCAAACCTTTGAAATTTAAATTAGGGAAACATTGGGTAACTCATCAATTCCTCTATATGCCAAATTCTCCCATGCCTTTATTGGGTAGAGAGTTATTAGAAAAATTGGAAACTGAAATTAAATTCTGTAAAGAGGGAGGAATAAAAGTTATCATCCCTGACACTAAATATATCGAGGCAGTTGCCTTCTTCATACAGGAAAACCACGGAAAGATCCCCGCAGAGGTTGAGAATGCTGTCATCCCTTTAGTGTGGGCTAGCGAATATCCTGGAAGGTCCAAACAAGCAGAACCCGTAAGCATTACGCTCAAGCCAAAAGCAACACCAGTAAGACAAAAACAATACCCCCTGAAGCTAGAAAGTCATCAAGGTTTAGCACCCATAACTGAAAAGTTTCTTAAATTTGGCCTATTTTTAGAATGTGAGTCCAAATATAACACCCTCATCCTTCCAGTGAAGAAGTCTGATGGTAAGAGCTATCGATTAGTCCAAGATCTGAGGGCAATCAGCAGAATAACTGAGGATATATACCCTGTAGTAGAGAACCCCTATACTTTGTTAACCACATTAACAGAGGAATTAGGGTGGTTTACCGTACTTGATATAAAGGATGCCTTTTTCTGCATTCCCATGCATAAGGACAGCCAAGAGCTTTTTGCTTTTGAATGGGAAAATCCTGAGACAGGGAGAAGAACTCAACTCATGTGGACAGTCCTACCACAAAGCTATAAAAATAGCCTGATGATATTTGGAAACCAGCTGGCAAAAGAACTGGAGGACTGGAGAAGGCAGCAGCCAGAAGGAGTTGTCCTGCAGTATGTAGTCGACATACTAATTGCTGCCAAAAGTCAGGACCAATGCATCGGACTCTAAGTCTTTTAAACTTTTTGGGACTAAGTGGGTATAGGGTCTCTAAAGAGAAAGCACAAATTGCAAAGGAAATAGTCATTTACCGGGAGCTTAAAATCTATCACAGACATCGACAACTCAGCATAGATCAGAAAAAAGCCATCTGCCGTCTCCCAGAGCCCCACACTGTATGAGAAATGCAGGTTTTTCTTGGAATGGTGGGATGGTGTCGCCTGTGGATAGCTAAGTATGGGTTACTAGTCAAACCCCTATATGAAGGACTGAAAGCAGTCAAGGAAGGAGTTGTGACATGGACAGATGAGATCAGAGCTGCATTTAAGCAATTGAAACAGTCCTTAATGTCAGCTCCAGCACTGGGACTACCAGACCTAACCAAGCCCTTTGAACTGTTTACATGTGAAGAACTAAGTGTTGCCCTGGGGGTACTGTCACAGACCCTGGGAAACCAGCGAAGGGCTGTGGCCTACTTCTCCAAACAGCTAGACAGTGTCAGCCAAGGATGGCCAGGGTGTTTGAGGGCTGTGGCAGTGACTATCTTGATCCAAGAGACCCAGAAACTCACCCTTGGGCAGCACGTTGTCGTGTATGTACCCCATGCAGTTCAAGCTGTGCTTGAGCAAAAGGGGGGCCACTGGCTGCCCCCTAGCAGAATGCTTAAGTACCAAGCTGTGTTGTTGGAACAGGATGATGTTACCCTGAAAACAACATCTGTTGTAAATCCTGCTATGTTTCTGTCCTCAACATTGACTGACAGTATGCCTGAGCATGACTGTTTGCAGACCATAGAGGAGACTTATTCCAGCAGACCAGACCTGAAGGATGTGCCTCTGGAAAACCCAGACTGGGAACTGTACACGGACGGAAGCAGCTTCATGTGGGTTGGAAATTGGATGACAGGGTATGCTGTGACAACCAAGGACGAGGTAATCGAGGCAAAGGCCTTGCCTGCTGATGTGTCATCCCAAAAACCAGAACTGATTGCACTGACAAGAGCTCTAGAGCTGAGTGAAGGTAAGAAAGTGAATATCTGGACAGATTCTAAGTATGTATTCAGTGTGGTGCATGCCCATGGAGCCATCTGGAAAGAGAGAGGGTTATTAACCGCCCAAGGCAGTGGGATTAAACATGCCGACCAAATCCATGCACTCCTTCAAAGTATTTGGAAGCCAGAAAAGGTATCTATTATGCACTGCAGAGCTCATCAGAGGGGGAAAACAATTCCTGAATTGGGAAATCATTTTGCTGACCAGGCTCCAAAAAGGGCTGCAGAAAAAGGCATTCTAGCAGTAGTTCCACAGAAAGAAATTGATTTGACAGGGTACTGCTGGGGTCTTGGCAGTTTTAAAGGATTGTGCTGGGTTCTGAGAAGGCCAGGAGCTGACCGTTAGACAAACAAGAACAAGTTTGCAGCTGCAGGAATGCAGAGGTCAGCAGAAAGCAATGTGTGAGAAACGGTGATAACAGAAACTTTTCCCAGGAATGTGTGCTTTAAGACTACCAATCGTTGGACTGTCTGAGGCGCATGGACAGTGTGTGCTGACCAATCATAATAGCATGCTGTGCTCCTGGTCGCATGTCCAGGACTCAAAAGATTATATATTGTGTAGCCTTCTGATAATAAAACGGATTTGAATCTGCATCTCATAGATGTGTGGTTCTTTCCCGCTCACGTGAAATGCCTGCGGCAGGGTACACCCAAAATATGATGAGAAAGACCACCAGTTAATTAAATCCCTTAAAGCTGAAACCAAAGAAAGTGGGTGGACTGTTACTCCAACAGGACAGGTTGTGGTCACACCCCCACTCCTAAGGGAAATAGCTCTGCGGGAACATGAGGCTACCCACTGGGGAATAGAGAACCTTCTCAAACATCTAAAGAAGGTAGTGATAGGGACAGGTATGACTGAAGTCGTACAATCCATAGTGAGTAAGTGTGAAATCTGCCAGCAGAACAACCCTGATACAACCAAGAGGGTGGTGCTAGGAGTAACAAAGGCTAGAAACCTTCCCGGAGATTATTGGCAAATAGATTTTGCTGAGTTACCACCAAGGGAGGGGTAAAAATACATATTAGTACTGGTTGACACTTTCAGTGGATGGCCTGAAGCTTACCCGTGTAGTAGTAACACAACAAGGGAAGTGGTAAAAGCTTTGCTTAATCACATAATTCCAAGATTTGGGGTTCCTCTGGGAATGTCATCAGACAGAGGGACACATTTCATTGCAGTGATAGTGAAGGAGGTGTGTTGTGTCCTTGGAATTGTATGGGACCTTCACACTCCCTATAGACCTCAGGCAAGTGGCAAAGTCAAACGCATGAATGGCACTCTTAAAATGCAAATTGGTAAAATTTGTCAGGAAACATCCATGTCATGGGTTCAGGCTTTGCCTTCTAGCTCTGCTGAGGATTTGCATCATAGAATCATAGAATCATGGAATCATAGAATAGATTGGGTTGGAAAAGACCTCCAAGATCATCAAGTCCAACCCCTGATCCAACTCCAGTTATTATATCATGGCACTAAGGGCCACATCCAATCTCTTTTTAAAAACCTCCAGGGATGGTGAATCCAAAACCTCTCTGGGTAGGCCATTCCAATGCCTGATTACCCTCTCTGTAAAGAATTTCTTCCTAACATCTAACCTAAACCTCCCCTGGCAGAGCTTGAGCCCATGTCCCCTTGTCCTACTGTTGGTTGCCTGGGAGAAGAGACCAACTCCCACCTGGCTATAACCTCCCTTCAGGTAGTTGAAGAGAGTGATGAGGTCACCTCTAAGCCTTCTCTTCTCCAGACTAAACAACCCCAGCTCCCTCAGCCTCTCCTCATAGGACTTGTGCTCAAGTCCCTTCACCAGCCTCGTTGCTCTTCTCTGGACCTGCTCCAGCACCTCAATGTCCTTCCTGAACTGAGGGGCCCAGAACTGAACACAATACTCAAGGTGTGGCCTCACCAGTGCAGAGTACAGGGGAAGGATCACTTCCCTGCTCCTGCTGGTCACACTGTTCTTGATGCAGGCCAGGATGCCATTGGCCTTCTTGACCACCTGGGCACACTGCTGGCTCATGTTCAGCCTCCTGTCGATCAGCACTCCCAGATCCCTTTCCACCTGGCTGCTCTCCAGCCACTCTGTGCCCAGCCTGTAGTGCTGCAGGGGGTTGTTGTGGCCAAAGTGCAGGACCCGGCACTTGGCCTTGTTGAACTTCATCCTGTTGGAATCAGCCCAACTCTCCAGCCTGTCCAGGTCCCTGTGCAGAGCCCTCCTGCCTTCTGGCAGGTCGGCACTCCCTCCGAACTTGGTGTCATTTGCTGATGATGGACTCAATCCCCTCATCTAAATCATCGATAAAGATGTTAAACAGGACTGGGTCCAGCACTGACCCCTGGGGAACACCACTGGTGACTGACCGCCCACTGGATGCAGCCACGTTCACCAGCACTCTCTGGGCCTGGCCCTCGAGCCAGTTCCCGACCCAGCACAGAGTGCCTCTGTCCAAGCCATGGGCTGCCAGCTTTTCCAGGAGTATAATATGGGAGACAGTGTCAAAGGCTTTGCTGAAGTCCAGATAGACCACATCCACAGCCTTTCCCTCATCCACCAGGTGGGTCACCTGATCATAAAAGGAGATTAGGTTGGTCAAACAGGATCTGCCCCTCTGTGATGGTTTTAGTCTAGGCCTTCCTGGTGACCAGTTTGTAACCAAGGAAGTAGCCAGGTACAGCCAATTGTATTCCATACAATTTTTACGTAAACCAGAGTATAAATAAGTCGGAGATTAGAGACCTCGCTCTCTTCTCTTCCGGCGAGGTCTGGGAACAGTGGGTCCCTGCGTTGGTCTCGCTTATCTAAGGCTGAGGCCTGCAGAGTCCGCTGTCCTACCACGTGGAGGTTTGGAGAGTGCTGGCTGTGACTGCCGATCCTACTGTTCTAAGGGACGTGGTGAGATCTGTTTTGTTAGTTATTAGTATAGTTT
>NW_020956320.1:16064-18164 GCF_003031625.1 Empidonax traillii | reverse complement strand
TTTGTCCCCTTTTTCCCTTTCCCTATCCCTGCGGGGGGTGGACCCCCTTTTTCTGTGTATATAGCATCTTAACTGTATATAACTGTAATTTGCGTAAATATAGATATATTTTTATATAAGCAGCTTGACTGTGGGTTCTTTAATTTTTATAGTTTCTTTCTCCTTTAACCTAAGGGAAGAAAGGAGGGGGGAAGGGGGCTGCTGTCCTAGCTTTCGGGCATTTGGCAGGGAGCCAGGTCCAAACCGTCACACCCTCCTAAACCCATGTTGGTTGGGTCTGATCCCTTGTCCATCCTGTAGCTGCTGTGTGATTGCACTCAGGATGATCTGCTCCATAACTCTGCCAGGCACCGAGGTCAGGCTGACAGGCCTGTAGTTCCTAGGGTCAGCCTTGCATCCTTTTTTATGGATTGGGATGATATTTGCCAACTTCCAATCATATGGGACCTCCCCAGTGAGCCAGGACTGTTGGAAGATGATAGAGAGTGACTTGGCAAGCTCTTCTGCCAGCTCCAGCCAAGGTGGAGGGATAACATAAGTCCTTAAGAAATATTGTATGGAAGACCATACCAGGCTCCGCACATTCCAGGGGACATTCGCATGAGAGGGAAAGTTGATGTACAAAAGTATTTAATTGCTTTAGGCTCTACTTTACAGAAACTCCAGAAATTCCTCAAGACTTCCAGGCCCATAGGATTGGACACCCCTGCTCATCACTTCCAACCAGGAGACTGGGTCTACATCAAATGGTGGGACAGTGACCCGCTGCGAACCAAGTGGAGAGGACCTTTCCAAGTCCTGTTGACTTCCCTCACTGCTGTCAAAGCTACTGGCAAAGGACCGTGGTTTCATTACTCCAGAGTGAAGAAAGCTTAAACTCCTGGAACAATCAGCAAAGCAGGACCTTACTCAGACGAAGATGATGTGGCGTAGACTGTTTCTACTGTGCATGTTATCTGTACAGTCGGTAACTATGAATTAAGTTCAGAACCTAATTTACATTTGGCACCTAATATTCTTCATGAAAGTGACTGCTGAATTTGCACTATGAATTTGGCTGCAATTCGGAACTAAACCAAAATTCTACATCAGGAATCTCTGGATAATGTCTCACTGAGTTTGGGAGATGTTCTCCACAAGCTTACTTCATGGTTACTGAACTGGACCTGGATAAAACAACTGTTTCTATTGGTAATCTACATAGTTAGTGTTTATGTAATAGCTCATTGCATGAACCAATGTTGTAGATGTTGGTCATCTCTTTTGAAAAGGATTAGATGCAAGTAGTAGAGATTGGACAAAATTTTTGAGTTTTGTCCAGTCTCTAAAGGGGGGACTGATACCTTGGAGTTTTGATTTTTTAAATTTTTGTAGATCTTAGAAGTAGTTATGTAGTAAATGTAGATTTTAAAGTAGCAATACATTATCCCTTTACCCTTTAACACACCAACCACACATAGCAAACCTTGTTACCCATTCCCATATCAATTCCCCTGAATTCCACAGGCCTGTCTAGTCTCATTTTTAAGGTAGAATTATAGAGAACATCCTAAAATCTACACAAGAAGATATAGCCATAGACGCAACAACCTTCAGGCCTAGAACTCTGGAAGGCCTCCAAGGACATTACGTGCTCTGAGGAAGATGAAGATGAAGAAGAGGGGGTCCCAAAACGCCCCCAGACCCAGTTCCCAAGAGGTGTGGCGGTGGCAGAACCTGGGGAGTGGCCAGATGGGGATTGGGTGAAAATCCTTATAAAAACTGTGAACACCTGTACTCAAGAGCGTGTGTTGGGAGTATTCCAGAAAGCCTGGGGGGCTCATTAAAGCCTTTGTATCCTTATCTCCTACCTAATTTGGCTTGGAGTCTTTTTTTCTCCACAGCCATTTAGGCAGCAATGTAATGCAAACATAGGGAGCCCCCGGTGGTGTAGAGGAAAACACACTGCACTGTCACTGCAGAGACCCGGGTTCGATTCCCGGTCGGGGCCCCTCCCCGGGCAGATGGAGCTCGTTAGCCCATAAGGCAATCCATCTACGTCCTGAGGACCTCGCTGCCACCGTCCAAGCGTGCTTGGCCCCGGCAGATGAACCTCAGGAT
>NW_020956320.1:5223-15549 GCF_003031625.1 Empidonax traillii | reverse complement strand
ATCCATCTACGTCCTGAGGACCTCGCTGCCACCGTCCAAGCGTGCTTGGCCCCGGCAGATGAACCTCAGGATTAAAGGGTGGGCTCAGTTCCGCGCACACTGTGTCTCACCTAAAAAATCCAATGCGCAGGCTGGAAGGTGGAAAGACCTTCCCCGGTTCTTCGTTCGCGAAGAGACTGGCCATTACAATGCAAACATATAAACTATCACATCATGCACTTTCCCAAAATGATTCCCTGCGCATCTGGCACTGAATAAAGACAACTTGCCTCCTAAAATTTACAAATTGAGTCTTAGAGGCTTCTTTAAGTGCCAGTTTTTGGCAACACGGTCTGAATTAAGATGATGCACTACAGCTCACCTGTAACTTCTGGGTCAGAGAATTCCTCTGTGCCTCGAGCTCTCTGGCACTGTCGATTTCTTGTTTCAGTCTTTCTATTTCCTATGGGAGAAGAAACAACCCTGCTAGCAACACATTACCTAACTTGTCCTCAGTGCCGGTAAGTTGGCTTCTGTTGCTTCTCCTGTGTGAGCTATTGCCATGATATCAAAACTGGCAGTTAGATATTGCCCATTACAGTACATGAAGAATAAGCCCTGGTTCAAATATTCCCAAATCACAGTCCCAAAACAGCAATTGTGTTGTGAATAAACAACAATACACATAAGCATTTTCTTTGCTATAAAAGTCCAAGTCATTCTTTCCCACAAAAGAGAAACAATTTTATACTTTAAATTCTATTATAAACTATTCTCCATTTTTTCAAGAGAAAAATTCACTTTTCATCTGTGAGATGCTTATCATGTCACTAGCAGTAGGGCTGAACATCAAAAAATTGCCTGCTTTGACCATTGATTTCTGGAAAAAGGAGAATCTAAAAAGGAAAAGTATCTTTAATTTAGCAAGACAAAAGTAATAAGATATAAAAATAACAAATATAGACAATATAAGGAATTGAAGAGAAACCCGCTCTTAACTTGCTGTCAAGAGACAAACCCAGAAACAGTTAATGAGGCTAAAAGGCATCACATTTAAAACTAGTAAATACTTTTCCCCAGAAGGGCATAGTCACCTCACAGATCTCCTTTCAGAAAGACCTCTTTGCATCCAACAGCTCAGCATAATTCAAAAGTGCATGGGCAACAAAATGGGAAACCTTACCAACCTGATGCTAATCTTTTAAGTATGAGGAAGCTGGGAAAAGACTGTTCCATTTTGGGAGGATATTCTGTAACTACTGCATCCTCTCGTGCACCTTCCTCAGAAACACCTAGCAACAGCTCCACTGGAGGCAAGACCCTGCAAGATACACTGCTCCTCTGAACATGCACACCAGTGCACACTGTGTTCAGAGGGCTCAAGAGGTCTGGTTTTACATGGGACAAACAATCCTTCATATGTGACTCCTTGAACCTCCTTTTTCTCATCCATAAAGGGGTGAGTCTTGATCATTCTGTGGCACAAATCTGCTTTCCTCTGAGACCCATGCCAGAGCAAGCGTTACTCAAATTCCTTGTATTTCCATCCCAAGGCAGATGGCACAATAACTATCAAGTTACAGGCTGGGGTTTTTGGCATGTGTTTAAGAAAATGGCTGATCTTAGGGATCACAAAAGTCAACTATATTAACATATCCTGATTGGCCTGAAAAGACATTGATCTATTACTCGCTCCAAACCCTACTCTCCAGTAGAAGTGCAATGGCTGCTTCCCTTCTTAGTGAATTTGGACTGCATCAATGTGATGACTGCTCTGTAGAAACTACATATGCTTCAATGCAGACTTAATTTTGCAAAGAGAGGTGCTCAGTAATAGCTAACATGAAAAAATTATCCCATTTTTTTGTTGTTCAGATACCCAGCTCTATACTGGACTGATGTAATTATAATACATGTAAAAAATATTAATCTTTTCAAAACAGCTGAAAAATGGATTTTACTTTGTAACATCTATAGAAAATAATACAGTATTTATCAGCCATCACAAGTTTAATATTGAAAACCTTTAGAAATGATGTAGCAGAAAAGCCAAGAATAAATTCTTGCAGATACCTCTTCTTTTTTCTTCAATGTAGACTCTAACTCCTGTATTGTCTGGTTTAATTCTGTTTTCTTTGTGTAGACTTCATTGGGCTGACTGCTCACACACTCTAGCTCAGTCACCTGTTGAAATAAGTAGAAGGAACATATACAGAATTCAGTGCAACAAATTCAAGGTACTATTACTTCTTTGCATAAATAACTGCATTTGAAATATACCCTTAGTGCTGGGTGACTCATATTGATTAAAATGGTGGTGTTCTTCTGAAGTCAGCATAAAATTCCTTTAAAAATTGTTTTTCATAAAATGGTTGCTATGACTTCTAATGTTTACTGCAATATCTTGAAAATGTTAAATGTAGTATGTTGCTAGCTGAAAAAAAATTATTTAAAAGTTATACTTACTAATTATTGAAGATTTTATGAAAGAAGTTGAATTACCATTTAACAGGATTTAAAGAATGCAGTTAATTTTTTCAAAACACTATCAAAGAAGGAAATTCCTATAAGCCACCACGACAGGAACTTGTGATAAGAGCAGATGGCAACAGGAACCAGGCCTGGTAAGGCAAATCTGGGTAACCTACCCAAACAAAGGTTCCCACTGTGGCAAACTGCGAGAAAGGAAAGCATTAATTAGACACCTAAATGAAGGTAAAGGTTTGAAATTAGCACACTGGACAAAATTCCAATCTGCAAGCTGTGGGAAAGAAAACAACTGCTTACACCCATGCCATCCCAAGTTGTGAGAACATCTGAGATGCCCTGCGAATATCCGGGTCTTGGACTGTATAAAAGCAGTACTCCAGAAGCACGACTTTGGGACCCTCACCACTGAGAAGACCAAAACAAGGATCTGGGGGGAACGCTGTCGGAATCCATGTGGTAGTGATATCTTTATCTTTCTACTTAAACTGTCTCTCTCTCCTCTCTCTCTCCCTCTCTCAGTTCCTATCTCTCTCTCTACCTAATATTTACTGTTAAATGAAATCCTTACTATTGACTTTGGCATATGGTCTTGTTTGCACCTTAATTCGGGCAGAAGCATCCTTTAATAATCGGATCCCAGCACCATTTCAGAAACAGTAACCTCTAGATGATTCAACATAGATCGATCTAACTAACTTTTTCATCTGACATTTTCTAATGTTGCACTATCCTTATCAACTAAGTCACAATGCTCACCTACTTCCTAGTAAGCCAATTAAAATTTCACAGCCTCAATTTCTGTCAGTGTCGTGCTTTAGGAATGGTAGTCTCCAATTTAGTAGTCCAGCTAAAACCACATTGTTGCTCGCTCCCCCCCTCCAATGGGAGGCACAAAAGGCAGAGATCAGTGGTTGAGATAATTTACTGGAAACAGCACTGAGATAAGGAAACAAACAGTAACAGCAAAAATATTAATAACAAAAGGTATAAGACAAAGTAACTATTAACATGGGGAAAAAATGACAATAAACAAATAGTGGACTGTTCTGTCTACCATGTTTTCTCCCACCAAAAGGAACACCCTTCTCCTTGGAAGCACTAGAGAGTCCCCCTCCTTTGCCTCGGGTGAGGTTGTTGAATAACATTAGGGTCTGGCTGTGCCCCATCAACCATGCTCCCTGGCAGCTATTGCAACAAATTAACCCTGTCCTTGGCTGAAACCAGAACATTATTCACCCCTTATTCTATACCATCTATATCATGCCCAGATTCTACACCATCCAAATATATACATATATATATGTATATATACAAAAGCACAGGTATCATTCCCTTAGTCAATGGCCATCCCTCCAAGATGTCTGTTGAGTTCATTTAGTCCATGACTGTGGGTTCTATCCATCCTAAATGTCTTGCAGGTCAGGAGGGCTGGTGTGCTGTCGGTTGGTTGCAAGCAACATCAGGAGCTCACTACTGGTGTATCTGGAGCAATCTATATTCATTGTCCATGGCAGTTATGATATACAGTGGCAGTGTAATTCAGCAACCAGTATTATACAATTCAACATTACAAAGTGTACTCACCCAAAAATCAAATCCCCTTGAGGTACACATCATGTTTCCCTGTGCCACTGCATTACCCACCAAGTGCACCCAAATCCTTGAGCAAAAGAAATGCCACAGATGGGTTTGCCTTTGCTTGAGGCAGGACTAATCTAAACTGTCTTCCCTAACACATTCCTCATATGCACCACAAAGTCTTTATCCCCTTCTACAGTACATTAAGGTTTTGATTGGTCAGGGCCAGCTCGATTGGTAGAGCCTCTAGTGCTGACTAACCAGGTGGCCTTTACTAAATGTAGATCCCAATGTTTGAGGGTCTCACCACCCATTGCTTTCAATGGGTTTTTTACATTCCATTGTACCATTCAATTTTCCAGGAGGCTGGTGCATGAGAGGGAATGTGATATATCCACTCAGTACTGTGTTCTCTGGCCCAGGTGTGTATGAGGCTATTTTTGAAATTAGTCCTGTTGGCAGACTCAGTTCTCTGTTGGGTGCCATATCACCACAGGACTTGCTGTTCAAGGCCCAAGATGCTGTTCTGGGCAGTGATGTGAGGCACAGGGTACATTTCCAGTTGCTTCCACCATTGTAAGCACGTAGCTCTCGCCTTGGCAGGTTTGCAGGAGTGGGATGTAATCAATCTGCCAGGCCTCCCCATATCTACATTTTGACCATCGTCCCCCATACCACAGAGGCTTTACCCACTTGGCCTGCTTGATTGCAGTGCATGTTTCATAGTTCTGGATAACCTGGGAGACAATGTCCATGGTTAAGTCCACCCCTTGATCATGAGCCCATCTGTATGTTGCATTGCTTCCTTGATGACCTGAGGCATCATGGGCCAACTGAGTCAGAAGTAATTCACCCTTATGTTTCCAGTCCAGATCCACCTGAGACACTTTAATCTTTGCAGCTTGATCCACCAGTCCACTGTTGCAATGTTCTTCATCAGTCCGACTCTTGTGTACACGTGCATCTACATGGCGTACTTTCACAGCAAACTTCTCTACCTGGGCAGCCATGTCTTGACACAATTCAGCAGCCCAGATGGATTTACCTCTGCACTGCCAATTGGTCTTTTTCCATTGGTCCAGTCACACCCACAGAGCATTTGCTCCACAGGTCAGTGTAGAGGTAGAGCACTGGCCATTTCTCTCATTCAGCAATATTTAAAGCCAGCTGGACAGCTTTTAACTGCAACCTGACTTGATGACTTCCAAGATTCCTGGGCAAAGGGGGTGTCCCAGTTATGAGAAAAGATCCAAACTCCTCCATCCAAGCAATTATAAATCCGAAATTAGGAGGCTCCGATTGATGGAAAACAAATTATGGAAAAGGAAAAAAAATAACAGCCCCTTCATTAAAAGGTATTTGTGTATTGGTAGAAACATGAAAAAAACCCAGTAAAACAACCAAACAATACTCCTATACGGACAAAGAAACCCTTTCAAAACAAACCAATGAACAAGTAAAGGAAAAACTAAGGTAAACACTTCAGTTTTTATCCTTTGGTGCAATTCCAATCACAGTCAACAGGTGGCGCCGTTGGGTCACTGGAGATACAGAACCTGTAATGTTCTGTGCCAGTCACCAGGCGGCGCTGTGGAATCACTGGTCGCCGCCACGTTGAGGGAGGGGGGCAACACCCTCCGGGGTATGTTGGAGAAACCAGAAAAACTGGACCTCCCTTCCCACACACTGGGAAAGGGGAGAGGGAGAGGGGGAAGGGAAACAACAACAAAAATAAAGTCCTCCCAATGGGAAAAAAATAAAGAGACTCACGCTGTTCGACTGGTCACAATCGTGCAACACAGTTCTCTCTCTCCCCCTGATGTGCACAAGGACCACCGCCAGGGAAAGAAAACAAAGGGGGAAAGGGGAAAACCTCCAGAAAACAGCTCCTCTCTGATGAAAAATCCAGGCAGCGTCTGCAACTGGCAAGCATGTCCGGAGCAACAGGAACCACCAGCTTCCACTCCGACCTGTGTTCCAGCCACAACCAGCCCACAAACTCCTCCTCCCTCATTTCACAGGAGATGAGAGAAAAAGTAAACAGTAGCCCCTCATCTCCCCCGTTTCCTAAGAGACTAAGTTCTGGCAATTAACGAGGGAGCTAATTCTTTTGTGTCTCTTAAGTGCTCACCTGATAGCTCTGCATGCAGTGGGCAGGGGGAAAGGGAAAAAATTCCTACCCGCTTTCCAAGAACCAGCTAAACCATGACATGGGGTTTCCTATTTAGCTTGCTGTGTGATCAGCACTATCCACTTACTTCATGTAAGCATCAGTGGCATGGTGTGTGGGGGGGACTTTCCCTTTGAACATCCAACTCAGCACTGGCAGTCAGGGTACCAGGAGGAGCTGTGCTTTGGTACCAATCACTTTTGAAGCAGCTCAAACCCCTTCATAAGCTGGCAATATCTCTTTTTTAGTTGCGATGTAACAGGATCCTTTGTATCCCTGACTCCAGAAGCCCAGGGGTCATTTTCAACTCTCTCAGGGTATGTTTTGCAAGACACTCCAGGAAGGACCATTCTCCCTAGCTGCAGTGTAGAGCACATTTTTCACATCTTGTCCTGTCCTGACTGGGCCAAAGGGCTACTGCATGAACAATCTCCTGTTTCATTTGTTCAAAAGTTTGTTGTTCTTCAGGACCCCACTTAAAATCTTTCTTCTTCCATGTCACATGATAGAGAAGGCTTGTAATCTGACTGTCATCTGGAATATGCATTCTCCAAAATCCCCCAACACCTAGGAAAGTCTGTGTTTCCTTCTTGTAGTTGGTGGGGACATAGCTGCTATCTTGTTGACCACGTCTATTGGAATCTGACTACGTCCATCTTGCCATTTTACTCCCAAGGTCCCTTGAACTTACTTTGCATTATGGCAAAAACAACCCTCAGGAGGATTTGTATTATCTTCTCCCCTTTCTCAGAAACTTCCCCTGATGTGTTACCCCACACGATGATGTCATCCATGTATTGCAAGTGTTCTGGAGCCTCACCCTTTTCCAGTGCAGTCTGGATCAGTCCATGGCAAATAGTGGGGCTGTGTTTCCACCCCTGGGGCAGTCAGTTCCAGGTGTGCTGCATGCCCCTCCAGGTGAAAGCAAACTGTGACCTGTACTCTGCTGCTAAAGGAATGGAGGAAAACGCATTAGCAATGTTGATGGTGGGATAACTTGGCTGCCTTGGACTCCAGTTTGTACTGAAGTTCCAGCATGTCTGGCACAACAGCACTCAGTGGTGGTGTGACTTGGTTCAGGCTGCAATAGCCTACTGTCTGTCTCCACTCTCCATTTGACTTATGCACTGGCCATATAGAACTATAAAACGGGTGAGTGTGTCGTGTCCAGTTCACGAATCATGTAATGGATGGGGGTCACAGAGTCCCAATTGGTGTGGTATTGTTGACAGTGCACTATTGTGGTAACCAGCAGTACCTGTTGTTCTTCGACCTTCAGCAGTCCCACAGCAGAAGGGTCCTCTGAGAGACCAGGCAAGGTATTCAGCTGCCTAGTTTCCTCTGTCTCCACAACATTTTTCTTTCAAATATTCTGTCACTTTATCAGGGTTCTGTAGTTGTCCGGGGTGAAATTTCAAACCACTGAAGCAGAATAGTCCTTCAAAAGGTGGCCCATTTCCTCCCACCTTCCATGCCTGTCGTGGTTTTGCCCATCAGCCCATCCCTGGGGCTGATGATGGTTTTGTCCAGGTAATTTCCGGACAAAAAGGCCAATCAGAAGTCCAGGAACGCCTTTGCTAATTACATCTTCAAGAAAACGGAAGAGAAGGTTGTTGGCACAGTTGGAATTGGTAGCAGCAGCCATGTAGGGGAGAGAAATAGCAGGCCCAAGCAGGGCCAGACTCCCTCCTCCCCCGGCTTGGGCTGGGGGGGGGAGCAGGTGTAGCATTGAAGTCCTCCCTTCCCTCTTGTAAGAGAGTGAAGAGAAAAAAAAAGTTTAAAAGATGAACTGCTTAGACAGAAACCGCTGTGGAAGAATTCCAGCCGAAAGATAACGGAGCTTCCAAGGTCGAAGCTGGCAGCTGAAACTACAGCAAGAAAAGTAAAGTGTGAAAGGGGGGAGGCTTGTTTCCCCCCTGCCTTTCTGCTCTCTCTCCTTAGCAGGGAAAAGACTGAAAAGTAATCCCTGCTACTTATAAAAGTTTGTTGGAGTAAGGAGACCCCCCATGCAGCTAATAAAGGAGTCTGTGGATGTACCAAAGAAAACCGAAACTTCATGAAAAGGACTGAAGTGAGGCAGAGTCCTGGTGGAGATTTGTGACCCTGAGGGAAACCTGTGCTGGAGCAGTGACGACTCAGGTAGGATACTGCGATCCGTGTGTGTGTGTGGATCTATACTGCTGTTGAAGATTTTGTAACTCTGAGAAATCTCATGCTGGAGCGAGACGGCCCATGTGAGATGTTGGAATCCGTGCGTGTGTGGATTCGTGCTAGACCCATGCCGAGAAGTCTATCAAGGACTGTTCTCCCATGGGGAGGGACCTCCATAGGGAAACAGGGGTGAACTCTTAAACCATTATCCCCTGTAACCCTGTGGAAGAAGATCCATAGTAGGCAAGTGTCCCCTTGCAAGCCTATGGAAGGAAGACCCTTCAGGACCTGGGTAACCCCCAGCCTTCGATCTTAGCCCAGGAGGGGGGTAAGCCCAGCCCTGGAAGCCAACACAGAGCGAGAAGGAGAGAGAAGAAGTTCCAACTGCAATAAAAGTGCTGCTGCTGCTGAGGATCTGCTACTAGAAGGAGAAAACTGGAACTCCAAAAATACAGAATGAGACTACTTCTTCTCCTTGGACTAGTATAAAAAGGGAAGAAATATTTCTGTGTATATATAGCATTTCAACTTGAGTAGAAATTGTTATAGATATAGTTCTTTAGTTTTTAATTTATTAGTAGTTTTTATTTTACTAGTAATAAATGTTTATACTGTTTTCCCCAAGTCCTGTCTCTCTTTTCTCTGCAAATACCTTCTCTCAACTAGTAATAATTATGTGAGGGGTGGAAGGCAAAATTAACCCAAAGCAAAACCATGACAATGCCACTTATGACTATCCACTCAAGGCAGATCTCTGAATGACTTTCCCAGAAATCTCTGTCTTGACTCTAAACATGGTGTGGACTGTCGGGGTTGGCAGTGGGTCCACCGTGCCCCTTCTGAGGAATGTAGAGGAAGAGGATTTAGATCTAGACACCCTAAGGCCTTTCCCCTGAAAGAAAAGCAGGGTACCATAGAGATCTTGGTAAAAGGTGCCAGTCCTGACCATGGGAGAAAGAATGTAAATAAGAGGTGAACATCCAACCATATGTGAAGGCTAGTGGTAAATATGGATAATAGAGCTAAGAACAGTGTTAGTATGTAAGATTCTAGGAGACAGTGTGTGAGTGCAGCTGTGTGAAGACAAGATGTAATATTCTGGATGAGGAATAAAAGCTGAATTTAGGTCATCATCATCTAAGTGCCCAGTTTTATTTCCATGGCCATCCTCGTATTTAATACATCAACTGGTGAACCCCGAGTGTTGTGAGCCAGGAGCGATCACGACTTATGTCAATTAGACTCCCCATCGAGGGATCGGAGATAATTCCCTGAGGAATTGAGAGGAATTGAACTGCAGGGCGATATGCGGTGAGGACGGAGCCCGGTGTAGCATAAAGCAGTGGAAATTCTGCGAAAAACGGATCCGAATCCGAAATTTCTTGACACCTGAGGCAGGTGAGCCACCAGGAACTTTGGGGCGTGATGGGACCGGAGTCCCGAGGGAAGCGCATGGTTGATGCTTCAAATGCGCTGCTTAGACAGCGTGATGATGATGATGATGGCTGCTCATGATGTGAAGTTCAAAGAAACGGCAGTTCTGAGTGGGGTTTGCGGCAGCACAGGGCGGGGGTGTGAGAAATAAATGAAACGGTTTTATTACAAGCAGGGTTTCCATGATTGCCTCATGATGAGGACTTTGTGATCAGGGGTGTTCTGCAGTTGCCTATGGCTGCAGTTCTGTTGCAGCCATGACCTGTTAATAGTTGTGATCATGTTACTGTTGTTTGCTATTGCTGTGTGAAGGCGAACCGGGAAGCCTGTAAGGCAATGAGACCAGCCAGGGCTCATTGCCAAGGGACCATGCGGCCGGGACAGGGAAACAATCTGATAGGATGGTTAAAACAACCAATGGACTGGAAAAGAGAAGTGTGAGCCTGCCCTGAGAGAACCAATCGGGCTCAAGAAAAGGCTATATTGCCTTTTAAGGAAGAAAGAAAGCAGAGCAGAGCTGAGCA
>NW_020956320.1:0-5074 GCF_003031625.1 Empidonax traillii | reverse complement strand
GTGTGAAGGCGAACCGGGAAGCCTGTAAGGCAATGAGACCAGCCAGGGCTCATTGCCAAGGGACCATGCGGCCGGGACAGGGAAACAATCTGATAGGATGGTTAAAACAACCAATGGACTGGAAAAGAGAAGTGTGAGCCTGCCCTGAGAGAACCAATCGGGCTCAAGAAAAGGCTATATTGCCTTTTAAGGAAGAAAGAAAGCAGAGCAGAGCTGAGCATGGGAGGGACAAGGGAACAGTTATGCAAATTGAGAGAGCTTAAAAGAACTGCCCCCCCCCATCTCGGGGTGTTCTCAGGCCCTGGCACGAGGGAAACCTGACCGCACCCAGCGCGCGCTGAAAATAAAAGTTCTTTGTTTCACTTTATTTGGCCGTCTTCGAAATTTTAATTTGAGATATTTCTCACAGGGGTGCAGAGTGAAGCGGCAGCAGGGACTAACAATGCTGCGGGACAAGGACTCTCGGGGCGGGGCAGCCCAGCTCAGCCGAGCCGAGCTGGAGCTGGGGCCGGCTCAGATCGTGATCGAAACCGTCCCGTTCCCCCCCCCCCACCCCCCGAAGTGTGTGCTGAAGACGGGGGGCCGAGGAAAGATGGAGGGCTGCTAGAAGACACGGGAAGGCGGAGGCCTGGAGCCTCCCCCCTCCTCCCCCCTCCCCCCCCCTTCCTCCCCCCGCGTGCTCTGCAAAGCACGGCAACTGTGGAATTCCGTAGAACCCACTCACAACATTCTTTGAATTTTTAACAATCTTAATGCAATTGAACGAGAGGCAAAAATATGTTTGCTTTGCAAGTTATAGTTTCCCACGACTGTCACTCACACATGGAAGATGCAGGGTAAAGATTTTTAAGAGTTGAAAACAAAGCTACTTTAAGACTTGACAGAAACCTGCCTAGGTTGAAGGGACCACAACTACCTGCAATGGAGCCCGGACAGCTCAGTCGGTAAAGCATTGGACTGCAATTCTCAGGGTCATAGGTTCAAGACCCGCTGTGGAACAACGGGTCCCGTGGCTGAGTTCTCCTTTTTTCCCCAAGTAGACCCCTCTGCAAAATTGTCTGACTGCTCTCATCTGTTTCTACCACGATAACTACTTGAAACTGACTGAACTATTAATAGCAACTGTTTGTAAGCTTTTTGTTAACAGTGGAAACGACTGGAAGAGGCAGACGGAGAAAAGCTGAGGTCTGACTGCATTCCAGACATCGGAGACAGCAGCAGTGTGGAGTGCCAGCACAGAGCAGGATAGCTAGGCAGAACCATGCTGGGAGCAGAGCGACGGCGGAGCCGCTGTTGTTGCAGCTGCAGAGCGGGGCGGAGCTGGGGCACTGCTGGCTCCGAGCCAGACCGGGACACGCCGCCCCCTGACAGCAATCGGGCCCTGCCGCCCGGAGTGAGGGGGGTCCCGGAGCCCCAAAGCCTCCATGGTCCTTCCCCACGTTCTCTCCACCACAAACAGTGGCTGGGAACACCTCCCTGCCTCCACGCTGGAGGAGGGTCACCCGGAGCGGTGAGGGGGTCCTGGAGGACCCAAGGCTCGGCACTTGTAGTGTTGCAGTGTGACAAAGCTGCTAAAACTGCAGCTGAAAAAAAAAAAAAAAAAAAAGAGGGAAAAAGGAAGGTTTGAAGAGAACTTCCATGTCCGTGACTGGTAGTGCTGGTGGTGCTTTTCATTGAGTTTGTCACAGTGTCACAGTTGACAGAGAAGTGGAACTTACTGAGGAATAGTTAAAAGTTTAAGAGATCTATGATTGGTCCTAGTTACTTGGTTACTGTGATTTTGTAATTGAAAATTACACCTTCCTTCTGTTCTTTTCCCCTTCCTAACACTAGGTTAAAGTGCATTTCAGTTGGGAATTTAAAGTGTACACACATGATTTTCTTCTCTTCTTTTAGTTCACCTAACATTATTTCTGTTATGCTGCATAGCTTTTGGTATTCTAAAGCAGGACTAGTTCACTCATGGGGCAAGTTACTGTCAAGAGAGAATTTTACACACCAAATATATTTTCAAAACAAGAAGAGGGGGGGAGGAGAATGTATGCATATGAACAAGTCCTGGATCAAGATCTCGTTTAGGTTTGTTAAGCTTTTTTGTTCCTTGTATTGATTCCTCTTCAAGACAGGTAGAGTTAGTGAACATGACTACCATGGATGGCAGACTGAGAAGCACACGGCCAGTGATGCTTGGGATCTGAGATGTGTGGTTGAAATGCAAAACTATAATAAAAATCCCAGCTATGTGTGAATGAGGAATGATTGAAGTGGCCACCTTCTGAATGACTGGAAAAAAAAGCTGTATGAATGAAAAAGGCTGTATAGATATTTATGTGTGCGAACTTAAAATACTTTATAAGTGTTAAGATTTTAAGAGGATGTATTATATAGATTTAATTATAGTAAGCTGATGCATGCTAGCCTTCAATGATTGGAAGCAAGAATCAAAGAGTTGCAAGTTAATGCTGGTCAGAATTGGCTAAATGGTCTGTTGGTAAAGGGGAACTATCAGGATGGCTTTTGCCTATAGTCAAGACAGGTTTTCTTCTGTTGTCTATTGTTGTAGTTGTGCTACTGATGTTGCCATGTTTGGTGTCATGTTTGCAAAGGGCCCTGCAAAGGACAACCCAGGCAGTTTTCCTAGCACAAATACAAAAAGGGGGAATTGTCGGGGTAGGCGGTGGGTCCGCCATGCCCCTTTTGAGGAATGTAGAGGAAGAGGATTTTGATCTAGACACCCTAAGGCCTTTCCCCTGAAAGAAAAGCAGGGGTCATAGAGATCTTGGTAAAAGGTGCCAGTCCTGACCATGGGAGAAAGAATGTAAATAAGAGGTGAACATCCAACCATATGTGAAGGTTAGTGGTAAATATGGATAATAGAGCTAAGAATAGTGTTAGTATGTAAGATTCTAGGAGACAGTGTGTGAGTGCAGCTGTGTGAAGACAAGATGTAATATTCTGGATGAAGAATAAAAGCTGAATTTAGGCCATCATCATCTAAGTGCCCAGTTTTATTTCCATGGCCGTCCTCGTATTTAATACAACAGTGGACAACACTGAGAAGAGCTGGTAGACTTATCAACAAGAACATGCTTTCTTTAACATCTGAAAGGGGATTCACAATTCTCAAAAACTGTTGTAAAAGGCCTAAAGGAGGAAAAGGGGGTGAAAAACTGGGGAAAATCAGCCTCCTCTGTTCCCACCACAGACTGGGTACAATTATTAATAGAGTCCCAAAGGTAGCACCCAAAGTAAGGGTAGGAGAGCAACACTGAATACACATCCCAAATGACCTTCATTACACTGCAAGGAACCATTATGGAAATATATACAGGGTTCAGTACCACACTCACATGAACAGACCAAGCAACATTGTGGCTCTGTACCTAATACACAAATGCTTAGATCAAATTTGCTTCCAAACTGCTCTGGGCAGATCTGTTGTTATCTAAACCCCTCATGGCCCACATTGGGTGCCAATTAAGGTTGTCCTGGTTTAGGAATGGTATTCTCCAATTTAGTAGTCTTGCTAAAACGACATTGTTGCTCACTCCCTCCCCTCCAACTGGAGGCAAAAAAGGCAGAGATCAGGGGTTGAGATAAGAACAATTTACTGGAAGCAGTATTGAGATAAGGAAATGAACAGTAACAGCAAAAATATTAATAACTAAAGGTAGAAGTCAAAGAAACAGTTTACACAAAAAAACCCTCAAGAACAGGATATCCCCAAGAATGACACCATGTGCCTGAGAGCATTGTCCAAACACTTTTTGAACTCAGAAAAGCTTGGTGCTATGACCACTTTCCTGCAGAGCCTGTTCCAGTACCCAACCACCCTCTGGGTGAAAAATCTTTTCCTGATATCTAACATAAACTTCCCCTGACTCTGCTTCATGATGTTTCCTCGGGTCCTGTCACTGGTCATGAGAGTGAAGAGATCGGTACTTGCACCTCTTGAGGATTTTGAAGACCACAATAAGGTCTCCCCTCAGTGTCCTCTTCTCTGAGCTGAACAAACCAAGTGACATGAGCCACTCCTCATAAGGTTTCCCCTCCAAACTCTTCACCATCCTTGTGGTCCTTCTTTGGATAGTCTCTAATAGCCTAATGTCTTTTTTATATTGTGGTACCCAAAACTGTGCACAGTACTCAAGGTGAGGTTGCACCAGTGAAGAGTGGGGCAATCCCCTTCTTTGACCGGCTGGCAATCCTGTGCTTAACGCACCCCAGGACACTGTTGACCCTCCTGGCTGCCAGGACACACTGTTGACTCATATTCAACTTTCTGTCAGCCAGGACCCCCAGGGCCCTTTCTGCAGAACTACTCTCCAGCCTCTCATTCCCTAGTCCATACACACAACCAGAGTTGCCCTGTCCCAGGTGTAGAATCCAGTACTTAAACTTCATACAGTTGGTGATTGCCCACCTCTCTAATTTATCAAGATCTCTCTGCAGGGCCTCTCTGTCCTCTAGTGAGTCACAAGCTCCTCCCAATTTAGTTTCATCAGCAAACTTACTTAGTATACCTTTGAGTCCTGTGTCCAAGTCATTAATGATGTTAAAGAGCACATGGCCTAATATGAAACCCTGCAGAACCCCACTAGTGACTGGACATCAGCCTGATGTTACCCCATTCACTATTACCATCTGTGCTTGACCTGTGAGCCAGTTCCTTAGCCATCTCATAACATGGTTATTCAGCTATGTGCAGACAGTGAGTTCCAGTTGGGAAGAACTTTTTTTTGTTTTCCCTCCTTTCTCCCTTTTCCCAGTGAGGGGGAGGGAAGACCTCCATTTTCCGCTTCTCCAACACACCCAGGGACCCCCCCACGTGGTGATCACCAGTGCCCAAACAGCGCCTCCTGCTGACTGTGGTTGGAATTGCACCAAAGGGCACAAACTGAACTGTTTACTTTTTTGATTGTTTATTTTGAAGGAGATTATTTTTGGGTATGGGATTATTGTTTGGTTTTTTTATTTGTGTTCTTGCGTTGTTTTGCCAATACACATATATCTTTTCATAAAGGGCTGTTATTTTTCCTTTTTCCGCATTTTTCTCAATTGGAGTCTCTTAATT
>NW_020956319.1:460857-462008 GCF_003031625.1 Empidonax traillii | reverse complement strand
AAAGAAAGAAAGAAAGAAAGAAAGAAAGAAAGAAAGAAAGAAAGAAAGAAAGAAAGAAAGAAAGAAAGAAAGAAAGAAAGAAAAAGGAAGGAAGGAAGGAAGGAAGAAAGAAAAGTGAGTGCAGGTCTAGCAAAATGGTGGAAATTTGGAAATTGTCCTGGTCTGTTGAATCAGAAGAGGATTTTGGATGTGGGCTTAGGTGAGGTTCATCAAGGACTCCAAATACCTTGTGCATTGAGCAGGGTTAGTTGCTGAGCAGCAATGAAAGTCTCTTTGGATCCGTGTACAGGGAGGTGAAGCTGAAGTGTGTTAATTAAATGGCTTTGAACCCTTAACTGACAATTGAAGTGGACTTCATTTACCTAAGATCAGTTCATATTCACTTTTTTGTTCACTCAAGCTGATGAGAAGCACTTGTGAGAGCCTTGAGTGGTTTCCTCTTCACAAGAAGAATAATATTAACTTGAGTGGGAGGGATGTATGAGAGACATGTCAAGCCTTGGCTTTCCAAGAACCATGCAAATAAAGCCATGTTATAAACCCAACTCTACTTGCACCCAGGGAAATCCAGTTCTTAGGTTCCCCCAAACTGGCTTTAGGTGGGAACCCATAGATGGGCCTATTTCCTTTTGCTGGTCTACAAAGAGCAAAAGTTCTTTAAGCTGAAAGAATCACAGAAAGAATTAGTTTGGGAGGCACTTCTGAAGGTTTCTGGTCCAACCTCCTGTCTGTGCAAAGCTGGCTTAAAATCCACAACAGGTATCTCAGGACCAGTCCATTAAACTTTGGAAATTCCCCAAAGATTCCACCCCTTCCCTGTGTCTGTCCAGTGTTGAGCCATTCCCACTGGGAGGGATGAGTACCTGACAGAGGACATCCTACATTTGGTTTCCAAAACTGGGAGACATTCCCTTCTTCTTCAGTGCCACAGACAAGTCCTGAACTGCTCCTTTTAAATGGCCCTGAAGGTGGGTCCCACAGGCACTTTGTGTGGAGCAGAGGATGAGCCTGGAGCAGCTGAGCCTGCTCTCTTGTCCTGCTGGTCCACACCAGTGTCCTCTGGCCCTCTGATCCCACCACGAGCAGCTCGTGCTTTCAGGCAAAGCAGCCTCTGTTCCTTCAGCCTCCTCCTGGTCCTGACATTTTTGCTG
>NW_020956319.1:386404-455560 GCF_003031625.1 Empidonax traillii | reverse complement strand
TTTTTTTTTTTTTTTTTTTTTTTTTTTTTTTTTTTTTTTTTTTTTTTTTTTTTTTTTTTGTGTCCTTTTTTTGCTCCAAAGGAACTGAGGGCCTGGGAGCCAGCAGGAAGGCTGCTTGTTGTTGCTCTGTTAGCTGATGCTCACAGAGATGATCTCCACGGGGCTTCCAAGGGCTTCTGCCTGTCCCTCTGCCCCACAGCCCCGCAGGGCTCAGCCACGAGTGGGGCTGCTGGGGCTGAGGCAGGGGGATGCCAGGGGAGGCAGGGAGGCTGTTCCGGGTGGGAAGGAGTTTCTGGCTTTTCCCAGCAAAACCCCACTTGTTGGATCCCGATTCCCCGGGGAGCCGAGTCCCAGGGAGGGGCTGAGCCCTGCGGGACCGGGGCAAACCCGTGGGCAGCAGCGCTGGCAGGGACACACGGGGGGCTGCCCTGCCTCAGGAACCCCCCTGAGCCCTGTCCTGCCTGTCCCCACAGCCCGGCAGGGGAGCAGCACGTCCTGGCTGTGCCGTGCCCGGGGTGGGGACAGCGCGGGGGACACGCGGGGGACACGCGGGGGACACGCGGGGCTGGGGCTGGGGCAGGGGCAGGGGAGGGCACCTGCAGGCTGTTCTGGGCCTTTGCAGAGCTTGACCCGGGGAAGCCACGGGGTTGGTGACAGCAGGTTGGACAAAGGCCTCCAGGCACCCTTTCTACCAACTCCAGGATGCTCTGAAATCCCCGGATCATTTCCTGAGCTGATGAACTGGGTGACTCTTGGGCTTTCCAGACCCCAAGCAGCCATCGGGAAAGCTGAAAGATGACTATCAGCCTTCCTGGGACATTCTTCTCAGGCTGAGCATCCCCCCTGCCCTTCAGCTCGCCGGGAGGGTGTGTGAGGGCACTGGAGACTGCGAGGTGCCTTCCCAGCAGGTGGGAATTGCACGGTGGGTGACAGTCTGCAGGAGCTGCCGGAGTGGACAAAGGCACAGGAGGCAAACTCAGAAATAGTTGGGATGAAATCCTGCTTCAGTATAAAAAGAAGTGATGCAGGCTCAGTCTGTGTCTGTGACAGCAAATCACTGAGCTAAAGAAACATAAAGATCTTAAAGGGAATTAATTCATCTGGCACTTCTCCCCCAGAAGTATTTACTGAAGTCATGACAATTAAACGTATTTTTGGAAACAGTGCAATAAATTACATGTACTCTGCTGTGCTTTCTTTTGAAATGAATATCCACTTTATTTCTAAGCTTTTTGGTAGTGCTTAGAATAAAAGTTCCTTTTGAGTTTGAGTTTGATATTTTCTGTCCTCTGAGGACTTGATTTAACTGAGGTTTCTTTAAATATTTTTGTTTCCAGGTTTACAACCTGCATGTACAGGTTTCCTATCCAAACTGCAAGAGGCTCAAGCAGTCAGATACCTGCACAGATGTGGTCAGATGTCACTCTCTCACCCCGACCTGGGCGACTTTGAAAACACTGCAGAAAATATTTTCCTTTAAATCTTTCCATCAGTCGCTTGAACATGGCCAGTTTGCATCAGCACCTGAGAGCAGGTCCCCTCTGCCAGGGTGCAAGGAGAGTCAATTCACTCATTCATTTGCAACTAGTGGCACTTACATACATTTCCAAAATGCTCCTGGGCTGCCTGCTGCCATGTCTGCACAGCCTGGCCAGCACCTGCCATACTCTCCTCTCTCTGTATGCACAGTTATTAATGTAATCCCAAATATGGCCATCATCACTCGTCTGAAATTTATTATGTGGAGTAACCTCAATAAAGGGGTGATAGGAGCTGGAATATACTTTATTTGACACACAGGACATTAACTGCCTTATTAAATTTAAATTATACATCTACCTGCATTTCCAGTCCAAGGCTTTTTGTTGCTGTGTGGTTGTAGGCACCAGAGGTTGCTCTCTGAGAGTCCCCACAGCCCTGCAGCTGCTCTGTGGGTGTTTAGGCTGGCAGATTCCCGGGGTGAGGGTTTGCTGGCTCGGTACAGTGTGTGTGACCTTGTGTGTGTTGAACACGTGTGTGGGGTCTGTGTGTGTGCTAAGAGAGATCAGAAAGGCCCAGACAAAAAAAAAAAATAAAAAAAAGAGGCATTTGCAGAAGGTGCTGGAGACGTGGAGGTGGGCAGGGATGTGCTCATGGTGGCCCCAGCTCGTGTGCACTGCTGGGCTGCTGTGATGGGCTTTGGGCAGTGCTCTGCTGCCGCAGCTCTGAGGGGGCTGAGGTGCTCCCTGGGCTGGTGAGTGCTCATCCATCGTGTCTGGGGCAAAGGAAAGGCTCCACTCCCACAGCTGCTCTCAGCAAGGACTGTGACTGCAGCCTCCAACTGTGTGCTGATGTCGGGTGCTCCTGGTGCCTCTGGCTTATGCTCAACAAGCAGAAGAACCAAACTGGACCCTGTGGCTCTGTTGTTTGCACCTCTCCAGCCCTGGCACAGCGTGGTCACACACAGTCCCAGGAGGAGTCACAAGGGAAGGTGCTGATGAGCATCTCCCTGCTCTGAGAGGAGCTGCAGCTCCTCACTGGACACGTTTGCTCAGATACCATAGGAGGGATGGCCTGGGCTCTGATATTGGCTCAGACATTGCCCTGACTGGTTGATCAGCCAAGGGTCATTTCTGCAGTGCCTCTGGAGTGCAGAGAACTGTACACAGAGAATTAGAGAATCAGAGAATGGCTTGGATTGAAAGGGACCTTAAAATTCATCTCATTCCATCCCATGCCACGAGCAGGGACACCTTCCACCAGCCCACGTTTCTCCAAGCCCTGTCCTGGCCTTGGACACTTCCAGGGATGGAGCAGCCACAGTTTCTCTGGGCAACCTGTGCCAGGGCCTCCCCACCCTCACAGAGAAGAATTTCTTTCTGATATCTGATCTAAATCTACCCTCCTTCAACTTAAAGCCCCTCCAGGCCCTTGTCCCCAATCCCTCTCCAGCTCTCCTGGAGCCCCTCAAGGCCCTCAAGGCCCTGGAAGGGGCTCTAAGGTCTCCCCAGATGAACCCCCAAAGCTCTCTCAGCCTGTCTCAGCTTCTGCATCAGTGCAGGGTCAGGGCTGTGGGGCTCTGGACATAACTTCAAGGGGTAAAATCACACATGGCTGCTGAGCCCTGCTGAAAATCCCACAGGGAGTAGCATCCTTTTCCCTTTGTGAGTACCAGGAGGTGTAATAGGAGAAATTCTCCTTGCCTGACTGGAAACTCCTGGAAGAAGTGCCTGCTGTGCAGGGTGTGGATTGCTGAAGGATGTGGCACAGAGCAAGACCTGGAAGTGAAAGCCCCACTCAGCATCTGTGCTGCCAGCCTTTGTGACACTGCCCTGGGAATCTCTTCTGCCTCCTGGCAAAGGAAAAGCCCACAGGTGCTGGGCATTCTCTGGGCTTTTAGTAACATTTCCTGTTCAGTTGGCATTATGGGGGGAAAATTTGGGGGTGAAGCCAGGGTTTCTTCAGCTCCTCCCAGTTGCCTCCTGTCCTGGTGTCATCAGCACCTGCATGAACCAAACCTGGACCTTGCTCTGGGGGCTGGTGGTGGCTGCTGGATGTATGGAAGGAGAAACACCAGCCTGTGGGCCGCATCTCTGCTTCTTCACCTTCCTCTCACTGTTGGTTTCTCCTGAGTGTGTGCTGCTGCCTGAGTTGAGTCAGTCACTGTTTTCCCCATCTGCAAATATTAATCACTATTGGGGAGACCCAGCACAGTGAGAAAAACCATCATGTGCAGGATTTAACATCTGAATAAACCAAGAAATGTTAGAGCCTCCCCTCCAACAGCCTCTGAGCCTGGCTGAGATCTGCCTGAAGCACCCAGGGGCTATCCCAGAGCTGGGCTGTCTCTGAACACTTCATGTACGGCCCCAAATCACTCAGGGGGTTGGTCCTACTGTCACCCGAAAAGGTTACAGCACTGTGGCTGCAACCCAGACGAGCACAGGTCAAGGTCCAGGCAGTATTTCATCCTGATCAAGTGTTTGGGGTTTTCCTCCCCATTCATGGCTCAGTGGTCTTCTCTGTCTCCACAACAAGAATCTGTCTTATATCCCCATAAAAGACTCCCTGTTCCACACCTCCTGCTGGCCCAGAGAGTGGTTGTTCTCCCTGCAGCCACGAGTGCCACGAGGAACCAGCACAGGGCTTTTGTCCTGACCTCTGGGGAGCTGTGGCACTCAGCCCACATGCAGAGCCCTACACTTCTGGAAAACACTCCTGATTTGATTTTTTTGCCAGCTGAGACCTGGGCAGGGAAACAGCAAAGTGGTTACCCCCAGATTTGAGTTCATCCATTCATGGTGCTCAAAGAGGCTTCTGCACTTGGTCCCTGGAAAACTTTCCATGGCACCAACTCAGATACCTCTGGCAGAAATTCACCTCAAATCATTTTTCCATTATCATCCCATCTTTCAATCTCTTCAAGAAGCACCATGCTACTCCAGCAAAATCTGTTTCCATAAAATCATGTGATTGGTCTTAATTATATTGCTTTATTTTAATTCCTCACTAACAGAGTCCAGTACCAATTGCTCCTTCAGTGTGACTCTGAGGCTCAAACAAGACAGGGGACCTGGGACCTTAGAGATAACTCGTGCTGTCTGCTTCCCTTGCATCACTGTGGCAGTGAAGATGCTGCAGGTCACTTCATACCACCCATTTGCTCTCATCAATGTCTTTGTTTTCCAAGCATGCCCTCGCTGACAGGAATCCAACTTGCTGACCACACTGGCCTAACTGCCCCTGGACAAGGAAAGCTGGTCCATCCCCTGGCTGTGGGAGCCCTGCAGAGCCCGTCATGGGGCACAGCAGCAGCAGCCAAGGACAGCAGAGTGTGGGTCTTTCAGGGTTTAGTGTTCATGAGCAGGTGCCAGCACACAAACTGTATGAGTGAGTGCAGCTTCAATTATAACCTTGGTTGTATACTGCTGAGTCACTGTCCTGTGGAGTTTTATTTCCCTGGCCTCAGTCCAGATATTATTCTTTTTAATGGGAATGTGGAGGGAATTCCCATCAGTCATGGCTAAACTATGCAAAAGGATGGGTATGAGTGAGGAGAAAGGGGGATAGAGTGGGTTGGGAATGGCAGGTACAATGGGAATGACCTGCCTGTATGTTGGTGTCCTGCAGTGCTGGGTCTCCCACCCTCCCAGGGTAAAATCCGTGGCTGCAAAATGACAAGGAATGGACTTCACTTCTGAACATCATGAGCTATGCAATGCCTGAGCTGGGCAGGACACAACCACCTCCAGTGCCCAGGCTGGGAGGTGGAGGGAGGGATGCCTGTGTTCATCAGATGGTGAATAAACCCCCAAGGGGAGTTTGCAAAGTAGCTCTTCCCTGTGAAGTCACCAAGTGCATCCTCATTTTGGAGCATTAACTCTGCTTGGGGTACTTTTGTGGGGCTGAGCACTGCAGGGATCCCTGTCCTACTGAAAACTCCCCCACGTGTACCTGTGGCTGCTGTGTCCAGGTCAGGACAGCTCTGGGATCCTGTAACCCACACAGGTTTGACTCCTGAGCTGGGGGCTGTGACAGAGGACAGTCTGTTTGAAAAGTCGGGAATCTTCAACCAGCGTGGAGATGATGGAAACAGGCTTTGCTCAGAGTTTGTTTCCTGTGTTGCCATGACACAAACATTTTCTGCCTGTTATTGTCACTAGCAATTATCATAATTGTTCGTTGCAAAGCCCACATTCCAGGGCAGAGCTGCTGAGCTGACCCAAAGCTCAAGCTGCTCTTTGCTTGGGTTTGTAGCTCCAAGCCTGGTGGGTGGGATGAGGCCCTGGACTTGGGGAATGTCAGAAAGCTCCATGTTTGGAGGGAGCAAGGGGGAAGTTAACTTGCAGTCAGAAAGCTTGTTTTAGCCCTCAGACTGGCCTGGCACTGGCAGGACCCAGAGACACAGGCTGCTGCAGCCTCATGCCACATGTTTGATCCTCTCTATCAGCCCCACTCCAGATTCATCCCTGGGGTCTCCTTCCCACACCCTGGGCTGCCCTGTCCCTCCTGTTCTGTCCCAGTGGTGGGGCAGGTGGATGCTGCAAAGTCTGCTGAAATAAATAGTGCTGGAGGAGCAGGAGAGGGAGGAGCTGGTCCAGCTCACCCAGCCAGCAGTGCTGGAGGAAGCATGAGTGGTCCCCGTGGTCCTCAGGGGCACTGCAGCCCAGGGGTGGGGGCACTGCAGCCCAGGGGTGGGGGCACTGCAGCCCAGGGGTGGGGGCACTGCCCTTCCCTTGCCATGTTTCTGTGCTTGTGGAGTTGGGAGGGGGGCAGGGACAGCCTCTCCTGTCTCATGGGGGGCAGATCCAGTGGACATCCCATGACTGTCTCTGCCTCTCACTGCAAACTTCCTTGCAGTTTAATGGTGAATTATCAAAGCAGAGTGGAACAATTGATGGAGGGGATGGCTGTGTGCCCTTGGCCTGATTTTGCAGAGGGAGACTCATACACTGAGTGCATGGCTTGGCTGGCAGCAAGGGTAAGGCCATGTGCTGCCCGGATTTCTGTGCAAGAGAAGCAGCTGGAAACACTGCCCTGGGCTTTCCACATGGATCTTGACCTTCTTGTCAAGCTTTCTCAGCGCTCTGGCTTGCAGTGACACTGGGAAAGCCATGCTGTATTGGCTCCTTTTGCCCCCAGAAAAACCTGCCCAGTTTTTCTCGGCAGCCTCGTGAGATGGTTGGTGTGAGTGACTGGGATGTGTGACAGCAGAGCACAGGAGAGGGAGGAGATATTGCCAGGTGAGGTCTGCTCTTCATCAGCAGAGCACAGCTGGTGTTGTGGAGTCCACTCTGTGAGAGTCAGATGCCATTGGTGTGAGACATCTGGGCCACCCCAAAACCTCCCATTTACTCAGTGACATTTGTCTCGTGTTTCCATATCCAGGGCTCTGCCCCAGCCAGTGTGTGAGGTGGTGAGTGGCAAACCCATACATCTCTCCGTTCCTCTGTCTTCAGTTCCCTGCAGGCCCTCCCCATGCAGACCTCACCCACAGACAGAGACATTTCATTCCCTGTGGGTTTTCTCTGCCTTATCTCACAATTCACCTTCCTCTGGGCCCCTCCAAAAGAGCCAGGGTCCCACACACATCAGGACCCCCCCAGTGATCCTGGCTTGTCCCCACAGAGGCTTTACCGAGCACAGGATGGAGCACAGAGGAAAGCCAAGACAAGCCATATGTCTGGCACACCCCTCAGGGTTTCTAATGAAGTTGTTCCTAATCTGTGCCTTGGAAGGTCCAACCTAGGAGGGAAGCACAGAGTTACAGCCCGTGGTTTGTTGCAAATCCTTTTGTCTGGGTGGGTGTTGGGGAGCCACCTGTTTGGCACACCAGCCTCCAGCACTGGGTAAGAGGTGTCTGTGGGTGCTTTCAAACCTTTCTCACTGAACGTGTTTCTTGCTGATCTGCTCTGGCAATCGCTGTCCCCTGAGTGAAGGCCCTTGCACACCTGGAGCAGGCAGAGCTGCTGGGTGTGCCACCAGGAACCCTCAACCAGCCCACAGGGCAAACTTTATAAAGTCCCACCATGGGGGGAGAGAAGGAAGAAGGTCCCAGCTGTGGGGGTATGAGGGTGGAATGTGGGTTATGGCCCCTTCTCTTGCTCCTTTCACTGCTCCCTGGGGCACGTGGGGGGTTGGGGACGTCACAGGACGGTCTTCAGTGTTTCCTGGTTTTCCATACATGCCTTCCCTGCTCTGTTTCCATGCAGACATCCCAGGTGGTAAGTCCAGCCCCGGCCATCCCAGCAATGCTCTGGGCTCCACAGTGGACCCCAGAGCCCGCCAGGCCATCAGAGATGAGGTATTGTTGGGAGGCCGAGCCTTCTGCCTGGTGCAGCTCTGTTTATCCATCTGTGGAGCCTGTCCCTTCCTTGACTCATCGAGATACCCGAGCTGGGCTTTTCTTCTGTCATTGAAATAGCCTTGGCCCCTGCTTGCCCCCTTCCCCAGCTCTCCTCCAGCCCAGCATTACCATAGCCCTTTGTGGAGAGCCACACTCCTGTTTGTCTGGGGGAGCAGCTGAGGCACCAGAAATGTGCCCGAGCCATTCAGGGCTTAGTCCGGGAGGCATTGTGCCTCTGAAAGGGATGCTTGGGGCATTTACATAAAAATGTGCTCGATACAGATAATATGAGTGGTTGTGGGGGGCAGAGCTGGGAGGAGCCTCCTGGCTGTCGGCATCATTAATCAGCGGCAGGAGGAAGGTGTGTGGAGCCATAGCATCATTAATCAGCGGCAGGGGGAAGGTGTGTGGAGCCAGAGCGGCTCTGCCCTCCCGGCTGCGCCCTCGGGGCCGTGCGAGTCATTCCTGTCCCCGGGACAGGGGAAGCTGATCCCTCTGTGTGGGAGATTGTCTTCAGAGAACATGCTCGGGTCTGTCCCTGTCCCAAGCTCTGCTCTGATCCTGTCTCTGCATCTCCCAGTGGCTGCTGGATTGGGAGATAGCCCCTGACAGGATGGCTGTGTCCTCTCCAGGGGGCTGTCCTGGCAGAGGACAGCTCTGGGACCTGAGAAGTGCCACACAGCCCTTCCTCCTTGTCCCACCACCTCATGGCATGCTGAGCTCATCCTGCGCCTTGCCTGAGCTCATGGCATCTGAACCAGCTGGTTTTGCCCTCTTGCTTCTCAGCCTTTTCTGAGGGACCTGCCATGTACCATATTTCACCTTCAGCCGACTGAGCTGGATTTAAGCAGCAAATTGAAGTTTGTCCATGCTCCGCTCCAGTCCTAAATTCACCCTGGGGCTGGAGGTGACCCCACCAGGAATTTTGGTCACAGGAAGGAGACTGTGGGAACCAGAGTGAAGAAAACACAGCTTGGCTTTGACTCTGTGCTGGTTCTATTGCACTGGTGTGTGTGGGGTGGCTGAGTGGGACCTGCCCTGGCCATTACACAGTCATGAGGTGGCCTGAGTCCAACTGCCTTAACCCCCAAAAACTGTTCTCAAAGCTTACAATCAAGAGTAAAGTTTAGAGATGACATCATACACACGCCTTCGTCTTGCAGTTGAAGTGGTTGAACTGAACTGAAATCCTTGGGCAGCTGAACAGATAATTTTTTCCATGAGTAAAATGTGACCTAATGGAAAACCGAGACCTGGTGCAGAAATTCTCTCCCTAAGGACAGTTTTTCATAAAGATTATGATGGGTCCTGAGTTCCTCTTAGACTGCATCATCATTAAGTGTTGTGGTGGTGCCCAGAGGCAATGATGTTAATAAGCACCTAATTTTAGCAGTAATTTAGTTTCTGTTATAATTACCAGGTCGTTGTGCTTGGTGCTGTATAGACACATGTGAAAAGACAGCTTTAGTCCCAAAGGGCATGTGCTTGGGACAGGACAGTCACAGTGATTCCTGCAGGTCAGGGAGGACACGTTGGATTGTGTCTGATACAGTGCAGGGCTGGGAACAGCAACAGGACCCAAAGCTGGGGCAGCCTCCTCTGCACCACCTGTAGAGAACAGCCCTGAGAAGAGCTGACCCAGAAATGCTGGGTGAAGTGTGGATGGGTGAGGAACCAGAATCAAAGAGCAAAGGGAAGGGTCTGGAGCACAAGAATCCTTTTCTTCCTAGGGCTTCAAAAGGTTTTCTGCCCAAACTCAAGTCTCAGTTCTGTATTTAAAGAGCCTCTTTTTGCATACCATAAAAATTCAGAGGATATTAGCCATGATTTGTGTACCTGTCTGGTTCAGTCTGTGCTGGAACAGGATGGCTTTGTCAGGGGAAGCCTTTTTGTGTGCTGGGTCTTTGCCTCTGGGGAGTGACTGAATTGCAGGTAAATATCACAAATGCTGCTTGTTCTGAAGGCTCCTCGAATAATCCAACCCCAAGTACACTTTGGTGGGGTTTTAAGATAGATCCTATCAGACAAGGCTGCTTCAGCCACAAGAAAATACACACGAGTTCACATCAGTGCACAAATTGGAAGGTTTCACCTTGGAAAAGAGTAGCTGCAAAGTGCAGGGGGATGCAGGACACAGTAATTTGGTCCTGGTGGCTGATTGCAAAAAGATTTACATGGTGAATATCTAATGCTAATGCACATATGTTAGTCTTGTGCCAGAAGTTATTTAGTTTTCAAGGTTTAAATGAAATAAATCATGGTCAAATGAAACTTTCTACTTCACTGAAATGCGAAGAGAGAAATGAACTGATTCATTTTGACTTTTTTTTTTCCACAGAAAATATGATCTAAATTGACACATTCCAACAACGAATTTCTATTTTGGCCCAACTGTATTTCTGGGGGAAACTTGTTAAAATGAACAGGTCTCAGACAGGAACTCACTGCTGACCACCCTCTGGCATGGCCTAAACTTGCTTTGAAAGTGGCTGCAGTTCAGGTGGCACTTAGTGAACCCATCACTGCCACTCTCACACCCTTTCCTCATTTTCCTTTAAGTCCTCTGGAATGTGCTGTTTTCCTCATCATTCTTTCTGGTTTTCCCCAAACCCTTTCCCTTCATGGGTGTGCTAAAGATTTTGTCTAAAAGACGGACAGAAAGATGGAACGATTTCCTTCCCAGTTCCACATGAGCTACAACTCTGTAGCTGTACCTTCCCCAGAGCAGGATGATAATGAGGGATGGGGGGTCTCATTAGTGGATTTTGCCCTTCCAGGTTGGAGAGGTGCTTCTGGACTGTGGGCATGTTACAGCTGCTTTTAGATCATCTGGTGTTTTGTCTGGCTGGTCAGCAAAGAGGGGCAGAAGAGTACCTGGGAAAACCTGAAAAGGAACAGGACCAGGCAAGATGTGGAGCTGTTCCTTTGTTCCCTTTGGGTACTTGTGCTTCTCTCCATGTGCTGTGTGTCCATTTTCCCTCCCCAGGGCTCGCTGTTGTGGTTCCAGACTCAGCCTGTGCCCCTCACCTGGCACCAGAGGAAAATTGTCTTTGGCTGCTGCTTTTCCAGGCTGCTGAGGGACTGAGTGACAGTGCTGTAGGAAAGCAGAACCACAGCTTGTGTGGCACGAGACGTGGCTTGGAGGGGCTTTTGGAGTGGGTCTAACACTGGGATAGAATCATAGAATGGTTTGGGTTGGAAAGCACCTTAAAGTTCACCTGGTTCCACCCCCTGCCATGGGCAGGGACACCTTCCTCTAGACCAGGTTACTCAGAAGTCCCATCCAACCTGGCTTTGGACACTTCCAGGATTGGAGCAGCCACAGCTTCTCTGGGCTATGGATTCCAGTGTCACCACACTCATGGTAAAGAGATTCTTTCTACTGTCAAATCTGTCAGTTTGAAGCCATTCCCTCTTTTCCTGTCCCTCCAGGTCCTTGTCCAAAGTCCCTCTTCAGCTCTCTTATAGACCCTTTAGGGACTGGAATGTGTTATAAAGTCTAATCAGAGCATTCTCTAGAAGAGAAGGCTCTTTTCTTTCTTTCTTTCTTTCTGAAATCACATCCTTTTCTGGTCCTGGCTCCTTCCAAAGGGGCTCTGGAGCATTGTGTACCTGGGGCAACTGAAGCAACATCTGCAAGTGTATGAAATACAACTGCAGCTCTTTATCCAGCTCTGAGCAAGAGTAGAAATTCCTCCTAGGGTGAGAAGTGGGGCAGGTCTTGGTCTGTGTTTGAAGCTCACTAACACAGTGACTGTTGTCATTGCTCATGTGGAATGAATAAGCCCCGCTCTGTGAGTTTTGTAGCTGAAGAATGAAGGAAAGTGCCAGTGAAATGGGGCCCAAACCCTCTGACCTTGGCTGTCTGGCTCCCTGGATATGTGGGTCCCTTCCCTCTGGCAGTTGAAGTCCAGATAAAATAAAATAAAAATATTTTTCAGTCATGTTTATGCTGCAAGTTAAACCTCAACAGCGAACTTTCAAGAGATGAAAATCACATTTTTTAGCAGATAATCTATTTGCCAAATCACTGTTTAATTGCCTAATCCCTGCAGAGCATGGCAAGGGAGAACATCTGTGCAACTTGCACCAAGTCATACCCTGCAGAGCAGAGATGAGAGAGGATACCTCCTGGGTTTGCAGACTCCAAACATGGGATAATCATTCTACTACCAAAGCTGTTCTTCCAACTGGGAATTACCTTTCCAGTCAACAATAATGAGAATCCAATAGGAAGGTCTAAATAAACCCCAGACTCAGCAGCCCTCCCACAGGAGCTCCCAAACAGTGTTTTGGTTCCTGGAGCCCACTCTGATGGGTTTTACACTCTTGTCTTCAGAAGAACATCTCCAGATCCTTGGCTGGCCTGTCTGGGTTCAGCAGATCCTGCTCAAGGTCTTAAACTTGGGTGTCTGTGCACTGACCCAAGGTTTGCCCACTGCCTGAAACCTTTGGGACCAAGAAATTAGGCCGGGTGTGCCAATGCACCCCAAGGCAGATCAGCTTCCTTGCAAGCTTCGAGCATACAGTCCTGGACTTTAAAATCATTTTTGGATGAGAGTTTCTCACATTCCACCATTTCTGCAGGAGAAAATTGTTTGGTAGTGGGGAAGGAAATAGTCACCTGGGGAGTCACCTCTGTGCCTGTGCAGACCTCCTGCATGGGATACCCTGGCCCATCAGTAGCAGCCTGGGAGTGGCTACTGGTAACAGCAGGAAGGTTGTCCTGTGTGTCCCTGAGCACTTCTTCCAGCAGGATGGTTGCACCGTTTCCATGAGAGCCTGGCTGAAGGAGAGCAGGGACTGTGGTGCTGCAGAACACCCTGCAGGGCACGAGGGGGATTCAGCCCAGGCCCCACGGTGAAGCTCTGTGTGCACACCATGGCACAGCCTTGCTGTGGTGTTTGGAGGATCCTGGATTATCCCTGCAGTCCAGCCTTGCTGCCCCACGGGGTTGGGCAACAGCTGGCAGGGGCCAGGGGATTTCACAACCCTCCCTTGCACAATCCCCGCTGCTGCGGGGAGTGTTTGTCTGTGAATGGGCTGGACAGACTGACATTGCATAACCCCAGCCTGAGCTACTTTGGACTCTTTCATTAGATTTCTATGGGGATTTTTTTTGTTGTTGTTTTCCTTATCATTTTTCCTCTTTCCTTTTCTCTTTCTCTACTTAAGCAACCCTGGCACAGCCGGGTTGTGTTGGCTCCATCCTACCCCAGCCTCTCCCTCCAAACCTCTTCCCCTCTCAAGGCAGTTTCTTTCCATGCCTGCTGGTGACTGCTTGCAGCTGAAGAGTTTTTTGGGGTATCCCTCTTCTGCCATGATTTGGCACAAAGGTCTGCAAGGGTCAGTCTGTCACTGATGGCCAGGGTTGTCTCCATGCCGTGAAAGCTGAACCTGCAAAGAGGCCTAAAACCCATCCTGTGCTGTGGCCGCTGCAAAGTGCAAGGCAACTCGTGGAGATTTCCTGGGAAAGCCAAGAGTGCAAACACATCATTGAGCTTGGAGGGTTTTGTTTAGTTTTGTTTTTATGATCTTCACACCCTTACATGAAAGGCTGGGCTGGAAATGGGAAAAATGTTGTCTCACCAAACCTCTTCCATAACCTGAGCCACAGCAAGGGAAACAGCAAGTGCCTTTGTTGCTGAAATGGCAGCTGATTTGGGGGCAGTAGTAGCCCACTTGAGGGAGGAGGGGTTGAGGCAGAGGACAAATGGACAGGAAAGGGATTAAAAAAAAAATGCTGTTATCACCGAGTTCTCTGTTTTCTCTTGGTGCAGAGGACAAGGTATTTACCACACAGCTATTGTTCCCCGAGATTCCTGCAGGATAGGAGCACATCCATATTCATACTTGGGGACACTCACATACACCTTCTATGTCTGTAATGGCTCCTCATCAAAATATTTAAATACCCGTTGCACTATCGCTGTTAGATCTGGGTGAATAATCCACAATGAATAATGTATCCAACGAATCCCTCCCTGCTAATTGTGGAATATTCACGAGCAGATGGCAATTGCGGGCAGGTTTTTTTCACATTTCTTTTTATTCCGCTCGGGACGGAGGTTTGCTGTAAGTAGGTGATATTTGAAATTCAAGATGTGTTTCTAAGTCGCGATTGGCCGGTTGTGACATGATGGTGTCCCTCTTCCCGCATTGGCCGAGCGTACAAAGTACTTTGGATACAAATACTCGCGTGTGCAAATTTAAAATTCCGTTTCCATGGTTACTCATGCATGCAGCTTTGAACTTCACTTTCCTCCGACATTTGTGCTGGTAAAACTCATTCAGCCGCAGGTTTGTGGCAAGTGAATACAAAAGCTGCATAAGATTATATTTGCATGCTCCGGTACAGATGATTCCTCTCCGAAAACTCACCCTGGATATTCACTGGGCTTTTCTGCCACCTTTTCTCCTCCTTTCACGGGTCTCAGCCTACAGGAATGTTCTTGCCCGTGATTATCAGCCTTTGTGAGTCCAGGTTTAGCATCACAAATACAGGCACAGCTGGGGGATATCTCTCTCTGCAGGTAAATGCAAACATCTCGCAACGAGTTCTGTACTGGGCAAAGGAAGGTGTTTATTTTTCTTGTAAATTGAAATCTCAATTGATTTTGCGAAATCAGGCTTCTCTTCTTCCAGTTAATCCCGTGTCATTCAGAAATAACACGGCATTAGGACACGCTCATCTTTGTTTTGAAGCGGTGATGGAGAGGAGAGAAGGGGAATTAGCAGGAGTTTTAAAGCCAGGGTAGCTGGAAGGAGCTGAGCTGATGGGAAAGAAGTTGTTTTGGATTTGAAAGGAGCAAAGGTGTCAAAGTCAGAGTGAAAAGCCCTACTATAGGTGAGTCGTGAGGGGGTGTGTCTGTGCTTTTTGAGATCCCAACACATACCTTTACCTGCCGATAAAAGAATACCTGCTCTGCATTATTTTCCCGAAACGCATTCCCTTACTGTGAGAAGCACTGACTTACCAAAAACTCCCCCATCCCTCCCACTCTTGGACAGTTTAATAAAAGTTTTGTCTTGTTTCCCTGGCTATCACGTGTCTTGTGCAATATTTCTGTAGCCTCTGGAAAAACATATAAGAGAGAGCAAAGGTTAACCACGATTTATGTGCTGTGTTTGAGCTGCTCCGTGGGAGCAGCGTGGTGGGGTGCACGCCTGGCTGGCTGCGGGTGCCTGCTGTGCTTCCAGCAGCATCCCGGGACACAAAACGCAGGAGAAAGCAGCGTGCCTTTCACTGGCAACCAGTAACCAGCCTTTCATTAGCACGTCGTGCTGCGTTTCGGACCAAGAGCACATGAAAGCGTTGGCTGCAGGGCCGGGCTGTGCTGAGCCCCCCGGTCCCCCCGGGCTTGTCCCGCAGTGCTGGGGCTGTGCCTGGAGGCGTCACCGCCTTCGGTCCCGCTCCACAGCAACAGGTTGGGGAGTGGGAGGGTGAGGGGGGACAGGGAAAGCACAACGTGCTCCAGGTCTCAGCTGGGAAACAGATCAAAGCCCTCTCTTCCCGAGCTGGGGGGACTGGGAAGGCAGCGGATGTTCAGACAAATATTCGCACCTGGGAGTATTCACATCGCGCTCGGACGCTGAGAAAACACCCCACTGCCCATGCTCAGAGCCTGACCTTTTTAACTATTCACAGTGCTACACCAAATGGCTTTAAAGTGCTATCTGCTCTGAAACGGGTGACAAAGCATAACAATGGCCACTTATTCAGCAGATGTGATCTCCAGCCACTTTGTGCCCAGCTGTGTGTATTCAGCCTCTGAGCTGTTGACTTTAGCAAGAAAAGGACTTGCCGTTGCCTTGCAGAGCTTGCCAGGCTGCCCCTTGGGCTCGGTGGTGTTCCTTCATGTGCTGCAGAACTGCTGTCCCATCTGTTCTGAGGCAGGGACATGGAGGGTGCTCCTCTACGGGGATTTGTTCTGGAGGGTGTTGGGTGGGTGGAGGGGTGGACTAGGACACCACGAAGCCAAAGGATCTGGTTTGGTACCTGTGAGTCGAGTATATCTGCTGTGGAGCAGCGAGTGAAGTGCATTTTTGCTTGGGAAGGGGTTGCTGGAACTGTGGAACCAGAGGGTTTTGGTAATAGTTGCTGACAAAAGTGTTGTCAGTTGCCTTGTGGGTTGAAAAGCTCTTTAAACTCCCAGTTGCACAATGTAGGTTTCTCAAGACTTTCCTCAAATTGCCTCGCTGTCACTAAGGGACATGTCTGAGAATTTCAGGGCGAGAGGAAATTCCCTCCAAGAGCCCAGAGATGTTCAGAGGAGAGAGAGTGCTCAGCTCTGGACTTGCACTGCTGCTGTCTCCTCGCTGGCAGATGGTGAAGTGTCTCTGCCCTTTGGCCAGGATGGCAGGGGAAACAAGTCCCTACCCTTGGATGTGCCAGGGGCAGAGCAGGAGGAGAAGGAGAGTTTGGAGCATGTCCCTGTGATCTGCCCTCCTTCCTTTCTCCTCTTTCCCTGCGGTGACATCCTCTGGTGCAGGGGGACAATAGTTTCTCCCTGTTCTGGTGCCCCATCCTCTCCTGGAGCATTCCTGTAATTTCTGCCTGCCCAAAGGCTTTGCAGCGTGGGGGTCTCCCCAGGAGCCACCGGGGCTCTCCCTCCCTCCTCTTCCTCTGTGCCGGGGTTGGGGCTGAAGGCACAGCCCCGCCGTGCTGCCTTTGTTTCAGAAGGCACTGGCAGCCCTGGCTCTTTCTTCCTTGGGGGCTGCGGGAGGAGGGGCTGCTGCCGGAGCAGATGGTCCCTGTTGGAGGGTTGGGGCCTCCTCGACTGCAGGTTGAGGGGGAGATCCCCTTTCACCACTTGGCTGGGGGAGGGCTGGCTGCCTCTCACATGGGCAGTTCCCAGCTGAGCGCCTCTATGGGATTACGCTGCTATTCATCTAATTGAAATTGTATTTGGAGCAAGGAGACAGTATCTCTTTCCTCAGAAGATCTATTATGCATAAACTGTGCACAAAGGCATCCTCCTGCCATGGAAAGGGGGTGTCCGGGTGGCCACAGCCCTGCTCGAACTGCAGCTCTGCTGGGAGCCCTGACCCCTCCTGCACAGCCCATCCTCCAACCTCTCACTCCCAAAAAGACCTGTTTGGTGGCTTCTTGCCCCCCCCCCCCATTGCATTGTCCTGCTCTGCTCACTGACAGCACCCAGAGATGCTCAGCTCACCCTGCACCTCCAGCACTGATCTCCACATCCTTGGGATGGGGGTTCCCAGCCCTTGTCCCCCTGTCACACCACAGGGTCAGGCTCAGTGCCTGGACACGGTGAGGAAAATTGCAGAATGATCCTGGGCTGCCTGTTTGGGGTTGGAGAAGTCACTGGATGCACCTTGCAGAGGACACCCCTCCTGCACATCATGTGGCTGGGCAGCTGCTTTTATACTCAAAGGTCCCTCAGGAGATACAAACCCATTGGGACACAGGGAATCTGTAAACCAGTGCAATTATCTAAGTGGAGAACCAGGAGTGTAAAAAAGAAACCCCACCCCACCCACGATGGGTGTATGGCTGAAATCACCTTGCACTCACCCTCCTGAAAGAGCTGCTGGAGTTCATCTGCTACCAGCTCAGGGCTGCAGATAAGAATGAGACCCGTTCTTTTAGGCTCTAGGGGAGCAGGAGAACTTACAGTGTGGAAAAGGAAAATCTTCAATGAAAAACAAAGAAAGAAAGAAAGATCAAGATGATTGCCCTTGAGAAGAGCTATGTGAGCACCTGACATGAGGCAAAGCTCTTTGGTAGGGAAGGGTCCTGGTGAGACCCCTCACATGGCTCTGGCCAGGGGAGCAGAGGCCAGGGTGGGATTTTCCTGACTGTGACAGCCCCCTTAGGACACTGCAAGTGCTGGGAGTTGAGTAGGGGATGGTCCCTTGGCTGCATAGGGGCTGTTTTGGAAGTCCCAGCTGGCTGAGTTCATTTGCAAGCATAATCCTTCTGAGAACAGCTCAAGGAGGGTGCCAGTGGCTCTGCTTGCAGCCCAGGAATGCTGTCCCGTCTGCTCTGGGCTTGTCCTGTCAGCTGTGGATTTGCAACCTGGGCTGGCTTGCTGGGCCAGCTCTGGCAGCCTGGGCTCAGTCTGGAGGTGTGGGAGCTGCTCAGGCCCTCAGTGGCTCCATGGGCAGCAGCTGCTGATGGCAGGGAGGTCATGAGGCCACAGGCACGGTCCCTGTGGTGGCCCAGACAGGGACAGTGCTGGTCAGGCTGGCAGAGATGCCTTGGCTGTGCTGCAAGAGCACTGTGCCAGCTCAGGTTCAAAGGAGCACTTGGCTTAAATATCCCCTTTGCTAGCTTGGGGACACCAGCCCTGGCCACCCACCAGCTTCCTCTGGGCTTGAGAGTCCTGTGTCCCCACTCACAGGCAGAAAGGAAGATCAGAGACCCTCTGACCTACGTGCCAGCCCTGAGGGCACAGGGGATGGAGCATACCTTGTCTGCAGCTCTCAGCTGCTCTCTGCTCTGCTGATGGGGCAACCTGAGTTGGGCCACTGATGATTGTTGCTCTTCTGCCCTTAAAAAGCAGAGAGGGAGGACCACGATGTCTTTCCATGAGCCTCAATATCCTGGTGCATCCTGTGAGACAGCTCCTTCCTCATGGCCCCTTCCTGTCTCTCCTCCAGTGAACACCCTTCCTCTCTGATATTCCTACCCATCCTCTTGCAGGATGTTAGAGAATCACAGAATGGTTTAGGTTGGAAGGAACCTTAAAGACCATCTTTATCCACCCCCTGCCATGGGCAGGGACACCTTCCACTCGCCCAGGTTGCTCCAGGCCCTGTCCAACCTGGCCTTGGACACTTCCAGGGATGGGGCAGCCACAGCTTCTCTGGGCAACCTGTGCCAGGGCCTGCCCACCCTCATAGGGAAGGATTTCTTCCTAATATCTAATCTAAATCTACCCTCCTTCAGCCTAAGGCTATTCCCCCTTGTTCCATCCTTCTTATCCTCTCCCTGTGACAGGAGAGCTGATACAACTTTCCTTCTGATGCTGATCTGGGGTATTTGGGACAGGCTGGGGGCTCTTGTGTGTGCAGTTCCCAGGGCATCCTCCTTTAGTCTCCTAGCCCAGAACAGCCTTGGCTCCCTGTGGGTGCCTTGTGGGGTTCAGGCACCAAGAGGGAGGGCTGAAGTGCACAGTGCTGTGTCTGAGCAGTGTGTGGGTGCTGCTGAGGGATGAGATCCGAGTGATGTGGCTTTGTGCTGCTGCAGCCCCTTTCCAGTAGGGAAACTTGGGAAAGGGGCTCCAGCATGGTACTTTCTTCAGACTCTTCCGTGGTACACTGGAAATCTTTGTGGTCTCCCCCAGCCTCTTCTGGTCTCTCCTTTCTTTGCTTTCACCTTTTGTTGTTATTTTTTGAAGTGCTTCTCCATGTGACTGGGTGGTTACCTGGAGCTTGAAACTCCTTGATCCACCTGGGTCTTCTGCTTTTGGCATTGTAGGTAGAAACCCTTAGGAGCTTGGTTGGGAGAGGCTGGAATAATCCTAAACATGGATACATTATACACCCTGAGGGAAGACCTGCATGAGCTGGGAGAGTGGGCTCACAGGAACCTTGTGAAGTTCAGCGAAGACAAATGGGAGGTCTTGCACCTGGGGAAACATAATCCAGGAGTGCAGCACAGGGTGGGATCAGCCTGGCTGGGGAGCAGCTCTGTGGAAGGGGCCCTGGGGTGCAGGTGGACACTGAGCTCAGTGTGAGTGACCAGTGTGCTACCGCAGCTGAGAGCCAGCAGGATGCTGGACTGCATCAGCAAGGGCATCATCAACAGAGAGAAGTCGTTGTCTCACTCTGTTCAGCACTTGTCAGGCCACACCTGGAATACTCTGCAGAGTTTTGGTCCCCACTTCCCAAGAGGGAACTGGACAGGCTGGAGGAGGTCCAGGGAAGTGCCACAAAGAGGATCCAAGGGTTGGGAAGCTGCTGTATGAGGAAAGGCTGCAACACCTGGGTTTGTTCAGTCTCGAGAAAAGAAGGCTTAGGAGAGACATTTTTGCCATCTTCCATTATTTAAAGGGTGGCTATAAAGAAGGGTGGCTATAAAGAAGGGTGGCTATAAAGAAGGGTGGCTACACTCCCTTCTTGCAAGGAGTCTCATGGAAAAGATGAGGGGCGATAGGTGCAAGGTACTCTCGGGGAAGTTCTGACTGGACATACAAGGAAAATTTTTGACAGTAACAAAAACTGCAGGAAAGTGGTGGATTCCCCAACTTTGGAGACTTTTAAGATTCAGTGGGTGCTGGGCCATCTTGTCTAGACCTTGCCTTTGCCAAGAAAGGTTGGACCAGATGATCCTTGAGGTCCTTTTAATCTGGTTTTCTACGATTCTGTGATATCAGTTGGGAGAGGAGATGTCACACAGAAAGAGCCCCCATCTAATCAACAGGCTGTATATAAGCTTCTAGAGCCTTTCCTGGATGTAGATTTTGTGTCAGATCTCATCCTTTTTCAGACAAACTACCTTCTGTCCATGCATGTGTCCAACTGAACATGAAGGCCATTCAGTCTTAAAACTGCAGGGCCCCACCAAAATATCACAAAGAGAATGTGGGATTATTTCAGGAATCTCCTGAAGTGGTACGAGGAGCGATTCCAAGGGGAATGTCCCGGCAAACAAGATGGTTGTGTGATATACTCACTTGATGCCCCACATCCCTCTGCAGAGAGGATGAATGGCTAAATTCAGCTTTTAATGCTGATGCTGAAGCTTTCCAAGGAGCTGGCGAGAGGGGAGCGTGTTGTTGTTATGTGTAAAACAACTCAAATCTGCTGTGCTTTTAGGGGGTTCTGTAACGTTGTGTCAGCAGTTTGGAATTCAGCTCAGGCTGTGGAGATTTGTAACAAAAACTTCAAATTGCCCTGACTGGAGATGTCTGGGCGTGAAAGCAGCAGGATAAACAGCAAGAGAGGAAGGGTTAAAGGAATGGCATGTGCTGATCTGCCTGATCAGCAGGTCAGGAGAGCGGAGCAATTGGCATGCAGCTTCTCAGGACAACTGGAGCAGTAAAACAAAGGATGGCCTAAAACAAAGGAGAGATCACACCCCAAAGGAGCCCAACCAGCTGAGTAAATCAGCTGCTCCTCATGACTCACAGGCAGGACAGGGTGAAGAGGCAAAAGATCACAATCATTGTCTGTTCCCACAGGGTTCAAGAACCATGCCTGATATCCAGGGCACCCACCTGAGGAGAATCCAGGAGTGATGAGGAACTGGGAGCTGCTGGGAGTTGCTGTCCCTTATTTCCTGTGTCACCACAATGGTTGTGTCACCACCAGGCTGCCTGGGCACACACAGCTTGGTGCTTGTAGGTGAGCACGAAAGCATGAATGAGTGAACTTTGTCAAAAAATAAAAACAGTTTTCCCCTTTTGAGATGATCCTGGGTTGAGTTTTCTGCTGCAATTGGAATTTTTGCATTCCCCAGTGCCTTCCATGGCCAATTGTCGTTGTGGTGTTTCCATCTGTTTCTATTGAGGAGCCAGGTGACCACCCCTGTCCTGTGGATGCTGCTGGAGTCTGACTTGTGGGAGACAGACAGGGTTTGGATAATGATCCCACAAGCAGGTGGGGTTGGGATAATGATCCCACAAGCAGGTGGGGTTGGGATGATGATCCCACATGCAGGTGGGGTGCATTGGGGGTTAGTAGAGGTACAGCTAAAACCCCAGGGCTTTGCAAACTGCTTACATCTGTGCAGATAGCAGCCCAGCCTGACTGAGCCTCCCAGTGTCAGCTCCTGAGTGCTGGGCTGGCTCTGGGCAGCCCCAAATCCCAGCCATGTCCTCCAGCACCTCAGCCAGCAGGAGAGCTTACAAAGAACTTCTGCAGTGAGGGTGTTTTCCTGTGGGTGCTCAGGTCAGAGCCGGTAACCAGGACCCTGTGGGCACAGAGATTAAATGGTTTGTGGCCAGTTTGAGCTGCCAGGCCTTCCTGGAGTAAAACCCTGTATGTGCATAGGTAAGGCAGGATCCAGCTGTGCACCTGACTGTCCTGCTGGCACATGGTGGGGTTGGGTACTTGTCTGAGGGCTGGAGTGTGTGTGGGTGTCTCACCAGGTCAATCCACCTGCAGCATTGCTCTGCTCTCACTGCTGGGGGTTTGCAGGGAACTTCCCCATTTTGCCCCTTTGATCTTGCCCCCCCAGGCTCTCGGGCTGCTGGGGTGACTGGTGCATCTCCCTGCAGCCCAGGGCACCTCTGTGCCCTCTCTACTCTGAGACAGCCCTTGTCCACCTGCAATCTCCCTGTACCTTTTGCCACGTTGACATTAACAAGTGTTACAGTAATTAGGTGGCTGTTGCTGTTTGGGTTGTTTCACCCAGACCTGCCACGAGTCCCTGGCTCTGATATTATTATCCAGATACAAAGTGATTTACTTACACATCAGTAGTCTCCACATCACAAAAAGGAGTTTCAGTTTCCTGCTGGGTCTTAAACACAGCTCAATGACAGTTTAAAGAGTGCACAAACATAGGCTCTGTTTTTCTAAATGCACCTGCCCCAGCTTGTAGTGACACACCAAGCACAAAAAAACAATATTTGGTACGAGCTGTGCCCTCACTGTCCTCTTTCTGTGACCAAAATCTTCCCTTTATTACACATTTATTTAACATTTTGTGTTCTATGCAATGCTTTAAGTAGGGGAAAGGGCAAGACAGCAAGAGTTGTAGCAGCAACAGCAGTGCTGTTGCACTGAGCCAGGCAGTCCCTCTCTGCAGTGGAGTAGAGATGAATCTTGAGGAGTGCTTAGAGTTGTTTGAAATCAAATCTAGATTTTTTTTTTTTTTAATGAAGTGTGGTATGGACAATGGCCTCAATGTCCTTCTGTAACTGCTGGAATCTTCTCCATCCCATGGACAACACCCCAAAGTGCTGATCCTTGGCTTCTCACTGAGGCGTACCTTGCATGGGTTTTCTTGGTACAACACAAGCTGTATCTTTTCTAATCCGCTGGGTCACAAAGCCAGCAGCTTAGTTCAGCTCAGCCCTCTTACCCCAGTCTGCCCTCACAACCTTCTGCTGACCCAGATGCTCTTCCAGTGCCACTGTCACCTGCCTCTGTATCCAGATCCCCTCAGACACGAGGGGGTCTCTGCCTTCCACCCAAATGTGCCTTCACCCCTGGCCAGCCGCTCCCAGGGGTGTCTGTGCACCGAGGGTGCTGCTGATGTTTTCCTTGTGTCTGGATTCTCCACTGTCAGTCACAAACTGCCACAGAGCAATGTCACCTGCTGAGGTTCCTGCAGCTGTGCCCAAGTGCAGGGCTTGATCTTGTCTGGTTTGTCTGATGCTGTGCAGCTGAGCAGTTCCACCTGTGCTGCTGATGTTCCCCTCTGTCTACTGATGACTTGCAGAGGCAGGAAATTAATGTGCTACTTCCTGGCTTGGTCTCCCCCTTTCCTTTTCACTGTGCAGTCCTGAGATTTACCTGCATGGGAGAGCTGAGCACTCTTGCTGAGCAAGGCAAATGTTCCCTACCAGTGAGGAAAGGAAGGGACATATCAAACCCATCCCATCAGCCAGGGCAGTGAGGGGCACTATGAGCAGCAGGGATAGTTTATTCCAGAGAGGATGATGAAAAATGCAGTTATTTTACATTTATGGCTTTGGGGTCTTCAGTGATAGAAGTTCTACATCTGCAGCCAGAAATGGTCCAGAGGATCCCTGGTGCCCCCAGTCACCAGAGCAGGCGATGTGAGATGATGGTGGTGGGTAAGGCATGGCCACCTGCCTTTCCTTGTGAGACCAGAGGACTTCGTGAGCACCAACCAGCTAGGAATGATCTGGGATCACTTGGTGCTGGACACTGTGTTGGGGCCTGAAGAGCTTGTTGTCCAGGTCTGCATCTCCCAGTCTGGAGATCACTGGGTGCCAGCCACCACTTCTGGACTTCTTGGGTGTCAGTGTTGCAAGGTCAGCTCCTTAGTCTCAAAGGAGATGCAAGCTGTTTTTTTCTCCTGCTGTTATCACCCTCTGATTAAAAACACTTGGTTTATTAGTTTCATTTTTACGTGGGATGCAGTGCTCAGTGCTCTCTGCAGTTTCATACCCTCTGTAGACAGAGCTAACTGAACCAGGAGCTGCTCAGAACAAACTGCTCTGGGCTCTGCATCTTTCATAGGATCACAGGATCACTAAATTTGGAAAAGACCTTAAACACCACTGAGTCCAACCATTAGCCTGTTGCTCTCAGCCACTATCCCAGCAGTGGTCTGGCTTTCTTACCTGGAGATGCTGTTGGGTGCCTTTTAAGCTCTTGCTGTGGTTTATTTTCCTCGGAAGGCGAGGATTTGAGGGATGTGGCTCTCGGTGGGTGTCAGAGCTGTGACTGCTCAGCATCATGCACAGAACTTGTCTCTCCAGCTCCAGCTGACCAGTGCCTCCTTTCCCCTGGGTCAACACTGGGAGTGTTTAAAATCTCCCTGTGGAGCTCCAGCAAAGAGATGGGGAATGAACCCTTCTCTGCAGGAGCTGGCAGGCTGGAGTTGAAGACCCTGACACCCAGTGCAGCTCCCTCTCTGCTTTGTTTTGAATTGAGTTAGACAAGGGCAGCAGTGCAATTCTCTGTCTGCCTGCCTGGCACACACACTGCCCCTGGGGACAGCTCTCCTGCTGGGATATCTGCCTTGCCAAACACAGTCCCTGCAGACTTGGAGGGGTCCCAGCAGCCAGGATGGAGAGTTATCCAGCAAAGGATATCAAAACCAGGGCAATAGTCACAGTGTCTCAGATACCAGGTAACCTTGCCAGGGGAATTTCTGAAGCATGTCTGCAAGGGAGGGGGCAGGGAAGTTAACTGGGTTTCTGGGATAGCTTGGAAATGTTGCTCTAAATGTGTTGCATTGGCCTGTTTTTCCTAAGAAGCAATTCATCTCTGAGCTGTGAAATGAGTGTGGAAACAACTGTAGGCTGCAAACAGAAAATGCAGTAGGAAGGGGTCAACAAAGGGGATCCAAGGAGAATGATGTGGAGTTGGCAGGAGGAGCAGGAGATGGGGGCAGTGGGGGATGCCAGAGACACAGCCCTTCAACGAGGGGTCTCCTGGTTCCATCTGCCCCCCACACTGTGCACTGTCCAGGGAGACATGGGAGGAACACAGGATGTCAATGTTCCCTGCCCCCAGTGCTTCCCCTTGGTGCTTCAGCTTTCTCCACTTTGCCTGTCCCCTTGTGCCACCACCTCATCTGGAGCTCCTCTGGTCTGCAGAGCGCTCGGTGTCTGAGAACGGGAGCAGGAACCAGCCCTGCTGTTTGCAGAGCCAGGACTTCAAGGAACAAACCCTGGACAGGGAAAAGACCCAGAAACTGTGTTTGCATGAGCCAAAAAGAGGGGAAAAGGAAATCTTGTGAGTCATCAAAGCCTCTGGCCTCTGCAGAGCACAGCTACCAAATCCATTGGTGTGCCTCTTGAATCCTTCCCTGTTCCTTTCCAATCCATCCCTGGGTCTTTCTCTTACCTTGTCCATCTTCATTCCCATTGGTGACTTGCTTTTTCAAAAGGCCTTGCCAAGTGATTTAGATGAATATCAGCTGATTTTCACTAGCTATCATTTCCCACCCCATGGTTCATGAGTATCTGAAACCATTTTCTGCTTGAATCAGAGCAAATTGTTGAAAATTTAATGGAAGAGGCCATTAAAAAATATTTGGTTTTATTGGAATTAATATAAATATTTCACTTGAATAATTTATAAATATTTTTATCCTTTTCCAGTCTTTTAAAGAAACCTTTTAAAGTATCGATTGTCAGAAAGGCCTAAATGAAAAGTGATTTTTTTACTATAGAATGGTTTAGTTTTTTAGGACAATCGGTAATTTTTCTAAAAAATAGCCCACCTTTTTATTCTGAATGAGGCTTGGGTTGTTGCCCCCTCCAGCAATTGCAATTTCTGTTCATGCCCATTTGCAATAACACATTTCAGCTGGGCAGCTTCTGGCCAGGTTCAGTGCAGACTCCTGGGGTGTCTTGGGATGGCTCCTGGATTATTGTAGTTTATGATGAGCTTGATTGTTAAACTGCAGTGGCCAGCAGGAGAGGGAAGCTTTGCTATGAGAGCCTGATGGCCTGCAAACAGAGGATGCTCATGGTGTGCAAACACTGCTGCTTGTCCCAGAACCCAGTGACACAGGTGGGACAGCTCTGTGCACATCCAGCACAGTCAGGCCTGGCTGGGGGATGTCAGCAGCCACTTGTAGTTGAGTGAGACATTTCCCAGGAGACAGTCCCATCCTGGCTGCAGAGGGAAGGACCCTCCTGGAACTCTTTTCCCTCCCTGAGACCTCTCGGCCAGCCCAGCTTCCCTGGCACACTGGGAACAGCTCAGCCACTCTTCTCATGCTACACCATCTCAGCTTCTCTCCAGAGAGATTAAATGGAGAACTGAAGGGTGCCCATGCACAGCAAGTGACAGCAGATGGGGTGACTGTGCTCTTGTTGAGGGGGAGAGTTTAACTCCTCTCTCTGCAGCATTGTTGCAGTGAGAATGTTGCTGAGCAAGCAGCTCCCACCATCTCCTGCAGCCAGGTGGGAGCTGTGTCCATACCAGCCTCCAGTTTTGGCCTGCTTACATGGCCATGGTTCCAGCTGCAAGAGATGCAGTTTCCCCCTTGGGTCTGAGAACAGGCCTTGGTGTTGGCTCCTGGAGGTCAGAGCCCTGACCTTCCTGCCTTATCCTGTGGATTGCAGCTTTTCCTTCTCTTTGGTCATTTGTTGGTTGTATCTGGCAGCAAGCAGGACACTGTTGTCTGTTTTCCAGTGGGGATCCAAACCTTTCCACTGGCAAAGGTAATGCCCATGGTGCCCCTGTTGCAGCTCTCTGTTGCCCTTGGGCTGAGCTCACCATGGTGAGTGAGTTTTGCCACTGCTTGTCCATCACGACAGTTTCTCCATCTGGAGGAGTCCTGCATTTGGTCCTCACAACTATTCTTTCTTGCTAAATGCCAACAACAGGAGAAAACGAGATCAAAGTTGTAGGAATCAGGAGGGCAGACGAAGGCCACTGTGGCAATGGAGGCAAAGGCAGGGCATGGCCACCCTGTGTCCTGGCACTGAAACCTGGGGCAGGTCACACAGGACGTGAGGTTCATTTAGCAACATGAGTTTCTGGGAGCCTCCCCTCACAGGGAGTGCAGGATACAGCCCATGTCTCCCTCACCAGGTACCTCTGTTTGCTCTGGCCAACAATGCAGACGCTCCATATTCTCCTGTGACCATCGGAGTTCAAGAATCCCCTGAGACGCCACACGAGCCCTGGAGATTCCTGCACTAACCCAGTGACCTCTGTGCCCATCCTGTCTTGGTTTTTTTGTGGTTCAGGGATGACTCAGATAGACCCTCTGGGCTTTTTTTCATCTGGGATGGGACTGACACAACTTTAATTAGCATAAAACATCTCGACACATTGGAGGGGCTGTGAAAGGGAACATATCCAGAAAGGAAGACACTGTGGACAGTTAGCCAGGACATGCAGTCCTCACCCCTCTGCCACGCTGGTTGGAAGCTGGATCCTCACCGTGGGGAGCCATAAAGGACATCTGGCTCCTTTGAGACATCTGGCTCCTTTGGTTTTTTTATTGGGTCCTGTCCCCAGTGTTCACCAGAGAACAGAGTCTTTTGGCTTTGGATGAGGATAGGACCAGCAGGTTGGGACTGAATGCTCAGCTCCCCACCACAGCTGCCCACAGCCAACCACAGGTTCACTGCTCTTGCTCCAAGGCTCTGTTCCTCCCCTGGATGAATTTAGACCTACACATGACTGCCTGATGCTGCAGAGTGCCAGGACTCACTTCTGTTATCAGTCAAACTGAGAAGTAGTTTTACAGTAATACAATGACCTCACAGATCTGCTGAGGAAAGGTAAATGGGTTGTGCCCATTTTCTGCTTCCTTAAAAAGCCTGACTAGTGTGGCTTCCTGGTTTTTCACATTTGAAGGTCACATCTGACATTTCTTGGTTTTCCTGTAGGACTTGTTAGAGGTCCCACACGCAGAAAATGAGCTTCATCTGAGGAGCATTGAAACTCAGAGGAACCAACCCTTTCTCCCAGCTGTTTATTTAGTCACTGAGTGAAGCAAACAATGACTGATGTGTTTAACCATTTTGTCAAAACTTAAGCAATGGAACTGTGTTGTCTTGGTGCATCTGATGCTACAAAACCACCTGCTCTTTCTCATCCAAGAATTCAGCAAGTTAAATGTACAAGCTTTGACTTTCTGATGCAAAAGGAAAACAAGCAAGCCTCTAGTTTCCCCCTCAGGAAAACAAATGGTTTTTTGTTATTTCAGCGTGGCCCTCTGGCCAGCTCAAGATTGGAAATCCAGAGTTAGCATTTAAAAAAAAAAATCCCAGGTGTGGGTTTTGCAATCTTGTAAAAGCACTACAATCCCCACCAAGAAAGAAAAGCAATGAGTGAAAAGTCTTTTACCATCACTTATGCCAACTCCTTCCCTTCTTCCCTGGCTAGTCTTTGCTTGGCTACTTGGCATTCCCCCAGAAGAGATTCTGGAAGAGATGGGGAGCTATCTGTACCCACACCACGAGGCAACTCTGTTCTGCTTGCTTTCTCCATCTTTGCATGTTCCTGCAGCTGAAGAGGACAAAACAACTCTCCAGGATCAGACCGTGCCTGTGGCAGGTGGATGAGGCCGAGTGGGGGACAGGGCAGTTAGAAGAGATGCTGCATGGTTAAGATGTAGAAGGAAGGGCAGGAGAGGTGGTCAGAGAGCACAGCACAGAAAACCCTTCCCCTGGGCCAGGAGTGCCTGCCCATCCCTGGGTTAAACAGCTCACCAGGGAGTGACTCACCAGAGCAGGGCTGGGACCTGCAGAGGTGCCAGCTCCGCTCCCTGTCCTGCCTCTCCTGCTCCCTGATCCCTCCTGTGGGGCCTGTTCTCCCTGCAAGTCCCACACTGTGGCCACGAGCACTCCAGGGACAAATTCTGAATGGACTTTGCCAAAGGGTTATGGCCTGGGAACAAGTCAAAGAGAGCCACGAGGGAGAGGAAAACTCCCTGGGAACTTCCCCACGGTGGGAGAGTGGGCTGGGACTGATGGCCTTTGGATAGCACAGGGAACCTGTTTGTCTTCAAAGAGTGTGAGAAGCAACGTGGTCCCTCCCGGGCTCTACAGCAGTTTAGAAATGCTGCAGATCCCTGAAGAAGATCATCTGAACAGCCTAGGACATCCCAGGCTCTGAACAGGGAAGTGGAGAAGAGGTTTGCATTCCCTTGGCAGGTGAAAATCCATTTGGTGTGACCTGGAACCAGGCTGGGGTGCTTGGGGCAGAAAGTTTGCACATCCAGCCCCCTCTGCCCCTCAGCCTGTTAGTTCAGGCTCGTGCACAATGGGTGGGGCTGGGGCAGCCACGAGCAGGGTCCCACCGAGTCCTGCTCTGGCCACCCAGTTCCCTTCCAGTGTGAGCTGTGGGACTTCCTTGCAGAAAGCTCCTGGAGGGAAGGCTGGCACTGGCATTTGGCACAACTTTGTTCCTTGCTTGTTGTCTCAAAGTGGCACTGTGCCAGTGCCCAGAGTGCAGTGCTGATTGCTCTGTTCTGTGTGTGCCCTTGTGCTTGGGACCCATCCCTGGAGCCTGCTGGCTGCACCCTCCCTGCCCCCACAGTCCAAAGAGAAGCACGAGGTGATGCCACCCATTTGCTGGGTAGATGCTACCGTGCCCTCCCCTTGGGCTGCCTGGTAAATCCCAGAGGAGAGGTAATGAAGCAAGGCAGATCCTGCAGGCTCTGGACCATATCTGTGCTCAGTCAACGCATTCAACAGTTTTCCACCTCTGTCTCTGGCACCTGAGTCCTGACACTGCCCAGTCCCCACATCCTGTACCCTTCAGGTCAAAGACTGGGAATGTGCCCAGGCTATTTGGATCAGTGTGTTCATGCACTGGTTATTCCATCTCTGGCAGGACACCTTTCTCTCCCCGTAGTGGCTTTGCACTACCATGAGAGGTGTCGTAGTGCCATTTCCAAAATGTCTTTGGGGCACATTTGCAAAGCATAAAGTACCTCTGGGAGCGAGGTGTCCCTGTCCTTTTAATGCTCCCAGTGTCACAGTGCTAGAGCTGGGTCACAGCCACCTCCCAAGGAATAGATGACCTGAAAGCTGTCCTCAATCCATCAGATCCCCTGAATTAAGCCCTGCAAAATGAGACCAGTAACAAGGCCAAGGAAGGGACATGATGTTGTGCAAATATTACAGGCTTATCTACTTATCTGGATTATGCAACAGGCCTAAAAGTGCTTCCATCCTGTGAACTTCTTTAATGTGTCTTCTGAGCTTGTAGGAGGTGTTACAACACTTTGGCTCACTCCACTCCAAGGCTGAGGTATGTACTGGGAAAATTCTTGACTTACCTGCTGGCTCCCAGACAGATGCCATCAACACCTCTTGCTCAACCCTCACACAACACTGGCTCGTGGGTCAGAGTGTGACTTTCCTGCTTCCCAAGAACCAAGGGAGAAAGCAGAGCCTGTGCTTCCAGGAGAGGGTTGGGACACACGCTCGCCCCAACCTCCTCTGGTGGTGGAGGGAGGACAGGACCACAGAGTCCTTCTGTCTCGTGTTCCCAAGGTGCGTGTCTAACAGTTCTGCCATCAGTGAGCCCAGCAGGATGGCTGTCCTGGGACTGCCTGGATCAGGAGCTGGAATTCCAGAGCACTGGGGTCTGCAAAGCCATTTATGCCACATGGAACTACTGAAAGATCATCAGTAGTTCATTAATTGTGTGGATGCCACGGGACACGGCCTGGTGCAGCATGTCAGGTGTGGGGGGTGGGTTTCCTGCAGCAGTTGGAGCTGTCCTGTCTCTTGAGCTGTCCTGTCCCTTGCCCTGATGGGGCAGAGCCACTTTCAGAGCACCTACACAAAATGATTTGCCTCCCTCCTGCTCTGCCCTGTGGTGCATTCACAGGAGGCTGTTCTGGTTTGTCCTGTGATGTCCCCCCTGGGATGTGGCTGTGGGAAAGCCCCACTGTCCATCCCCTGGGGACATGGAACCCCCAACCCATCCTGCCCCCAGTGCTGCGCAGGGCCTCACCCATGGGCAGGGATGCAGAGCTGGACCATCCCATCCTGCCTGGAGACGGGCAGGGAATGCTGTGCACACACACCTGGCTTCCCCCAGAGCAGACCTGGCTGAGCCAGAGGCCAGGAGTGTGTTTTGAGCCCATGGGGTGCACTTTATGCTCCATGTCCAGACTGGGGCAGGCTGGTTGAGCTTCCAGCACAGGGATCTCCCTGCAGCACCTGGGGAGCAGAGTGCTCATGGCTGGAGATGAGGCCCCCAGTTTAGCTGAGCTGCAGAGCTTGGCTTCCTTACTTGCCCTATGGTTTCTATAAGGTGTCTGAGTTGTGGTGAGCCACCACTGACCCATATTGATCTCTACTCCATCATAGTGGTGATTAGAGGTGTCTCTCTGAAAGATCATCAGTAGTTCATTAAAAATCTACTGCCATGACTAGGAATTACTGGGTCAAACGTTCCACCTTGGGACAGAATGGCCCCAAAATGCCTTCATATCTTGGACTAGGTGATGGTCCAGTCCTCCTTGACCAGGCTGTGACACTGGTTGGGAGGATTTGGAGAGGCCCACCCCTGCCAAGCAGGTTTGGGAGCCCTCAGACTCGGGGCAGAGCCTGTACCCATGGCTTTGCAGGGATCAGGCTCCTCTGCCAGGCTTTCCCAAGAGCAGAGCCACCAGCAGAGCACCCCAGCACCGGGGCAGAGAGCAGCCAGCACTGCCACTGGTCTCCCTGTTACTCCCAGTATTCTGGGCTCAGAGCTTGCTGTGCACTTGCAAGGCTCAGCTGCTGGTGCAGAAGCCCTGGATATTCTTGTTTTCCCCCATGCCCTGTACTAGTTTCTCTGTGGAGGAGTCTCAGCTGTCCAGACCCCTCCTGCCAGAGCTCTTCTTGTTCCTTTGGCCTCCTTCTTCCCCAGGGATGGAGTCTGGGACAGGTGGGCTCCCACAGGAGCGGGGTGTGTCCCGTGCACCCACTGGCTGTGTCACAGTAGATGCACAGGGGTAGGAGGCAGGACATCCAGCTGCTTCCCTCTTTGCCTGGCCCTATTGACATATTCCTGGTCTCTCCAATTGAACTCCTATCTGTGTCCAGCTCCACACATCCCCCTGGAATAAGCTCTTGCCACTAGAAGCTCTGTGTCCCTGAGCATAAGCTAAACAGGATTTAGTTCCAGTTTACCTTAATACAAAGACCAACTGCATCCAGTCAGGCTGGAGGGTCTTGGCTTTGCAGGCAGAGGAGAAAAGACTGAGCAAGGACGAAAGTAAAATATACCCAAGGGTGGAGAGGATGTGGAATCCCTCATGTGAAATGGCCTTAAATTAAATCACTGCAACAACCACAGTCTTCACTAAACACTTGTAAACCTGTGTTGTTTCCTCATGTCAAATATATGATTTAAGTAAAGACAAAAAAGTAGATTTGAGTGGACAGGAATTTTTTGCAAGAGTCTCAATTCTGTAGCAAGTAGAAAAAGCAATGAATGATGAAAATGTTTTGGAGATGCTGCAAGATGTTTGGTTATAGCAATTTGACTTATTTTCCTTAATTTAATGGATTATTTCTTTTAAATCGGACACCCATGAATTTATTATTGTTTGAAGGAAGATGCTTGTTCAGAACAGAAAGGTAATCAAGGAAGTAATTCTTATAGAGAGAGCTCCGACATTTTGATTTTCAAAGAATTTTAATGCCTATTGTTTGTTGGTTTGTGTTTTGTTGTTGTGGGGTTTTTATTTATTTATTTATTTTTAGTTTTGGTGAGATTTCTGTGTTTTGAGCAATTACACACATTGTGAGGGCAGTTCAGACCTTCTTCACTTTAAATGGGACTGTCGAAATGGGCACAGCCACTCTCCCTGGTGCTACCTGGATTTTGGAGGTTCATTTAAACCAGCAGCACAAACCCTTCATGAATTCTGGTGCAAGAAGAGAGGATTTGGTGGGGCTGGCCCTGCTGCCCCCACGGGCTGCTGCAGGGCTGGAACAAGAGCTCCTGGCTCCCAGTAAGTGCCTTTCCCGTGGGGCTGCAGATGGGGGGGATGCACCTCCATAGGCAGTGTGGTGTGGAGCTGCCCCTGTTCCCTCCCCTGACAAACCCAGGCAAAGGGACACCACGGGGGTTTGATTTTAAGCATATTAAGATGTGAGCCCTGAGCATTCTGTCTCTGCTCTGTGGGAGGAGCAGGCTCAGACAGGCCAAGGCCAAGTGGGTGCAGAGCACATTCAAAGCAGAAGGATCAATATTTAAATGGAAAACATGTCTGTGAGGATGAAAGGGAGTTTCCCTAAAATTCCATTCTGACAGCTTGGAGAACTGGGATTTCTCCTCTTTTTCCTCTGACAGGAAGCACTCTGTGACAGGGACTTTCCTCCAGCTGTTTCTCAGCAGACTCAGCAACCCCACAGTGCCAGCTCTGCAGTGGCAGCGTGTACAGTGAAGTCTCTGGTGGGTGGCATCATGCAAAGCTTTGGGCAGGTGGGAGGGATGAAAATTGGTCTGCATTGGACACTGTGCCTCCAAAGGTCAGGAAGACTCAGCTGCAGAACCCCCTTTCCTCCTCTGCACCAGCCTGGAGACACGTCCCTGCCAGCACCTCCTCCATCCCACCTCAGCCATGCCCTCTGCCCAGCCTGGCCCATGTCCCTCCATCCTGCCCAGCAGTCCCATGATGGGACAGGTTCCACCACTTCTCCCTGCTGTGGCTTCACCTCCTCTATTTCTGGCTGAGCTGTCACCCCCAGCTTCTTCACAGCAAGACATAAGCCCCCATTTGTTTGGAATTGTTACCCCACGAGTGACCCCATTCTCCTGTGCTCTGCACCTCTCGTTCCACCTCCAGCCTGGTCTGAGACTGCCCCAAATGCCAGGTCCAGAATGGTTGTATTGCAGACCAGCCCACTCAGAATAACCTGGTTGTGGGTGGCCAGGAGGGAGGTTATATATAGGCAGACAGGATAAAGGAACTGAGCACAGACTACCTGCACAGGCTGGGGCCAGTTTCTCTGCCCCTGCTCTGCCACTTGCACAGCTCTGGTCAGTGCAGGATAATACCCCAGAGTTATTAGAGCCAGGACATGCCAAGGCTTGGAGATGCCTGACAGGATGTGTGTAGCCAGGTGGGGGTTGGTCTCTTCTGCCAGGAACCAGCAGTAGGACAAGAGGGCTCAGTCTCAAGCTGTGCCAGGGGAGGTTTGGGTTGGATATTAGGAAGAAATGTTTTACAGAGAGAGTGCTCAGCCATTGGGATGGGCTGCCCAGGGAGGGGGTGGATTCACCATCCCTGGAGGTGTTTAAGGACAGGCTGGATGTGGCATCAGTGCCATGGGCTGGGAACCACGGCGGGGTTGGAGCAAGGGTTGGACTTGATGATCTTGGAGGTCCTTTCCAACCTGGTTGATTCTATGATTCTATGATTCCATGATTCTATGATTCTGTGATTCCATGATTCTATGATTCTATGATTCTATGATTCTATGATTCAACAATTCTACGATTCCATGATTCTATGATTCTACGATTCCATGATTCCATGATTCTATGATTCTGTGATTCTATGATTCTATGATTCTATGATTCCATGATTCCATGATTCTATGATTCTATGATTCAATGATTCCATGATTCCATGATTCTGTGATTCCATGATTCTATGATTCTATGATTCCATGATTGTATGATTCTATGCCTTGGCTACTCAGTATGTCCCCAGGGTGAGTCCAGGTGGGTTCTCCTTTAATCTGCAGGTGTCATTTGGTCCCTGTGAGCAGCCAGTGCTTGTGACCCCTGGGTACGAAGTCCTGCTGGTAGAGGGGGTGATGGGGATGCCCTGTCTGCACCCAGGTAGGCTGGGGCACGTGGGGCTCTAGCTGAGCATCCCTGCTCCTGTCTGGAGAGCCTGGCCAAAGGAAGGTGTCAGACTGCCAAAGGCCCCAGGGAAGGCAGCAGTCAGCCTGTACCCCTGCTCTGGGTTTATGCCCTCTGGTGTGGACAGGAGCTTTGTGACAACAACATAACTCAGGGTCTGTGCGAGTCAAAAGGGCAGAAGAGGCAGGGGAGATGAATCTCAAACCAGTGGTTTCCAGGGGATGTCTGGATCAAATCAGATGATGAATCAATTTAATCCTGGGTGCAGCAGAGCTGGCAATTAGGTGTGATGTGACTAGCCTGGTGTGCCATTTTTCTTCTTCACAGCATCTTCCCTAATGTTTTCACAGGGCCTTTGCTGGGCCTGTCTGGAGGATTAATAACCCCTTTCTCTGTAATCAGCAGATTGCATAATTACCCCATTTCTTAATCAATTACAGTCATTTGCAAATTCCTTCAACAAGGAACTCCACCAGTGCCAGTGCCATCCATGGGCAACACCCCCCCAGCCCTGCCCAACCCCAGCTCCCTGCCCAGCCTTTCTCAGCCTCAGCTTTGGGCTGCAGGGGGGGAGCTGTGCCCCACCTTGGCTCCTCTGTGCTGTTGGTGCTGGGTTGCCTTGAGCCCAGGAGTCCTGCCAAGCCAGTGTGTGGGTTTGGTGCTCCAAATCCACGGGAACTCCTCAGTCCTGAACCTGCTGAGGAGTGATGTGTTAGGGCAGAGCAGCCCCACGCTGGCAGGAGGAGGGGGGAAGCTGTTTGAAGGAAGGCTCGTGGCTGGTGTTGCTGCCCTTGATGCAGCAGTGTGGGTGCAGATAAGAGCTGTGGAGGAAACAGGAGGTGTGTTGAGAGCAATGCAGGCTCCTGGAGAGTTATTTAACAGGGTGACCATCCTGCAGGCAACGAGGAAGTGTTGTGAGCCCAAAGGAGTGAAGTTGGGAGCTCTGCAAGGGCAGGGAGACTTGAGTGGAGAAGGAGTCCCTTGCCCACTTGCATCAAATGCCAACATGAGCCAAACAGAGAAAGGAAATGAATAAAAGAGATGTGATGGCAAGAGCAGGGTGATGTTCAAGGATCCTGCTCCTACAGACAGTCTCCAGGTGTGTGGCAGCTGGAGCTGTGGCTGGGATATCCCCCCAGAAGGCAGACTGGGCAGTAACCAGGAATGATCTTGGCTCTACACCTGCCTTGTGTCCTTGGATTTGTATTTTTCCCATGTTTTTGACTTTCTTTTCAATTCCATAATCAAAGGCTTGTCTTTGGACAGCAGGGTGATCAGCTCACACTCGGGTCCAGTGTGTGCTGGGAGAAGGCAAAGTGGATGAAGCTGAAAATATCAAGTCTCATCTTTCACAGGAGAGGATCAAAGCACAGGGAAAGGTGCAGGCAGCACTCAGGGCTGCAGTTTGGGGTGGATCTGGGAATCTGAGTTTGGACATTGCATCTCACCAAACTGTAAAGGCCAGACATGCTGAGTGCTGGGATATGGGGAAAGATTGCTGCTGGCTGGGCCTGGGAGGGGCAGGCAGTGCTCACCTCGTCTCAGGGAGGTGGCAGCAGGGTGTCCCTGTGTGCCAAGGGTCCAGGATCCCTCCTTCTACCATCAGCCCTGACCTGTACCAGGCTTGCTCAGGATTGCCAAACGTGGTGCTTGCTGCCAGCTGAAGGTGCAGGGGAAGCACAGGGACTGTGCCCCCCACTCCAGGTCCCTGTGACAGGGGGAGATCCTCCTCTTCTCACACTGCTGGCTTCTGTTATGATCACTGCTAACCTGATAATTTGCTGTCAGTTACTAAAATCAAAAAGTATATTCAAAGCTGAAGAACTCTGGGATGCCACAAGCTGGGAATGTTTGGACCCGAGGTTTTAAAACACTTTGCAACAATCAAACTGCAACTTTATTCTGAGCAATCCAGGGCTGTGACTGTACAGGTTTGCTCTGCTGTGACAGATAGTCAGAAACAGTTGCTAAATGCTAAATGCAGTGACAAAAATAAAGTTTTAACTATTTTTGACTCTTGTTTGCCTTGCTGACTCAACACAGCCACCACTGTGGGTGCCAGATGATATTCCTGGACACACAATAGCAATGCAGTTATGACCTAAATGCTGATTGCAGAACCGTTGTCACTGACGGAGGGTGACTCAGAACCCACTGCTTGAGATTTGTTATTTGCAACTTGCCTTTTATTCCTTGGCTTAAGCTGTGCACTCGCCTAATTTGGGCTTGCACTTTCACAAGCAATTTTCAAAGGGACAGTGAAAAGGGGTTGCCTTCACCTTTAGGTGCCCAGCTGTTTGTTTTTAAGGTGAGTGTGAAAGGCAAGGCACTGGCTTTTGAAGTTCCTGGTCCACATGACTAATTACACCTCAGCTAGAAGGAAGACAGGATAGGTAAATCCATCTGCAGCAAAGTCACAAACAGCCCTTGCCAAGAGATTGCTCGTCCAGACCGTGTGGAAAACCTATTTAGTCATCAACCTTCCTAGACATTGGGAATAGCTTAGTAAGGCTTTGAAAAAACAGAAGAAAGGCCAAATAGATCATATTTTGGAGGTGGGATATGAAGCATCCAGGACAATTCCCTTCTTGCACAGTTGATGCAAATGTCTGGGGGGTTTTGCTGTCTGGGAGTGTGGGAGGAGTTGAGCACCCAGTTGGGTGTTATCTGGCAGGCAGTGGGGAAGGGATCACTTGCAAGGATTCCCTGAAAATACTTGGCAAATTGTTTTTGACCTCTCATCTGGAAGCAGAGAAGCCGTAGAGGCACTGGCTGCACACACAGCCTGGGACAGCTGGAGGGCAGATGGTGTCTCTGTGCACCTACAGCCCCTGTAGGGTGTCCTGTCCTCTGGATGAGAACACAGCAGGTGGCCCTGGGGCACAGCCAGGCTCTGTGACCCTGCAGAGTGGCAAACGAGCTGGCCAGGGCTCCCCCCTGGACCACTCACCCAGGAGCAACCAGCACAAAGCGAGTCCTGTCTGCCCTTTCCCTCAGCAGCTGCACTGGCTCCTGCAGTGCAAGGCATGAGGTACAGAGGTGACAAACCAGAGCTGAGTCCAGCTTACAGACACAGCCACTGCCCACAAAGCCTTCAGGGTAGAGATCCTTGGCCCTGGACCTCGGGTCACCAGAAGTCTGTGAAGATCTTGGGTGCCACAGTTATGCCCACAGTGGGGTTGGAAAGGCTGTGTGACAGGGGAAAGCTGCATTTTGCTGTGAAAAACTTGTGTTAGCTGTAACTCCTCAGGTGGCAGAGCAGGACTGAGGCTTTCTACTGCCTGTTCCAGCCAGCAGACCACATCTCCAGGATATGTCTGTGGTTCTGGTCTGTAGCTAGGGATGATATTGGGTCACCCTGGGAGGAGGGTGAGCAGGGGATCACAGAGCTTCACTGCTCTGTTGTGACAATACCAGTGCCAGAGCAGTGTGACAGTGGCTCCCCAGATGGGCTGTCTGGCTGTGTTGCTCTTGGGAGGTGGAGACATTTTGTTCTGCTTTTTTTCCATTGTGCAGGGACATGTAAACCCAGCTCAGCCTCCACTTTGTTTCCCTTAACCAACATCACTTTTTAAATGATGCAAATAATTTTAGCGCATCCAAACAGGAAGTGGCTGAGTGTCTGGGTGTCTGAATCAACATCCTGGAGGCTGAGCCTTTGCCACCAGCACAGTTACTAAATATAGGAGTCACCTATGGATGGAAGTGGAAATGGCAGAGCTGGGGAGACTGTGCCAGGCTGTGACCATTGCCAAACACCACTGGTGCTTGGCCAGTTCAGCCTGGCTTGTGTGGCCACAAACTGCATCACCTCAGATCCTCTGTGCTGATCCAACCCTATTTCCTCTTTAGGAGATAGGTTGTGGCATAGGGATGGAATGAGCAGAGCTCTTTGGTGCTGGATGAGCTCTCAGAGGCTTCCCAAAGGAATTCCTTTGCAGCAGTGTAGGCTCAGTGGGCTGGCAGGGCAGCCAGGCACAGAAGGGAATTCAGGACTAACCATCTTTCCTGGCATATGTGGGACAACTGAATCACCAGCAGATCTGGAGAAAAGCCACAAGAAGGAGCCAGGTCATCTGTCATCACTGGGAGTCAGAGGTTGCCACCTCAAATTACATTTTCTTCTGTATAAAGAATGTAGCGGTTTTTTTCAGACTTTTGCTGCAAGTTTTCCAAGAAATCTGACAATCCCAGGCAAGTTCTGATTTGTTTCTTCTGAAATGCGGGCACTGGAACTGGCAGCACAGTCCATGAATGCTGCCTACAAAACCAAAATGCCTCCCTAACCCACTTGATTGCTGTAGGCAAAACCATCCCTGGCTCCTGAAGTGATCCCACATCTCTGCTGTAGGTGTTATTCCTTGCTCTCCTCTTCTCTCTCCCAAGAGGCAGCTGAGGAGGGAGTCAAAGGGTGGTTTGAGGTGGTGAATGCCCAGAAGGATTCCCCTGGCTTTGCCTGTGCTGGATCTATTCTCCTGTTTGTGTATCCAAGGTTTCTCCTGATCTCTGGTTCTGGGGATCTGCAAAGACCGAGATGGGCTTGGGTTTGCCAGGCAGGCCAGGTAGGCAGAGGATACCTGAAGTGCTGCTGCAGGCAGGAAGGTGTCCCCTGGGAATGCAAGGGAAGGAGCCAGTCCCTGAGGCACTCCTGTCTATCACTGACATGGGGGAGCAACTACTCTGACCCTGAGCTCACCTTTCTGGCCATTGCAGGTGGAGCTAAACCTCCCAGAGCTGCTGATGGCTGTGGTAGAGCCACACAAAGCACAGTGCAGAAGGTCTGAGCTGTGGGACACAGGACACCCCCCTCACCAAAACACTGGAGCAGCTCTTCAGAGAGGAGTGTTTCTACAGTAATCCCAAATTCTGGATGTCCCACCTTGACCTCTCAACCACCTTGTTTAGATGGAGGAGAGTTCTCCTCATGCTGTGGAAGGAAGTGAGAACCCGACTTAAATCCTTTTTTGCCTTCAATTTTTCTTCCATTTTAGGGATCATCTTCAAAAGGACATCACTGTCCCCAAGAGGGCCCAGGCCTGCCCTCAGCCAGTGGAGAAGGTGGGAGAAGCAGGACAGCCACCCTGGTCTCTCAGTGTGAGAGAAGGATTTCCTGCCTTGATGATGCTCTTCAGCAGCATCACTGATTCCTATTCCTGCAGTTGGGAAATCTGGATCAGCTCCTTCTAAAAACAAGCAGATTTTTTAGTTCTTTGAGCTTTCACGCTGTGCACTGGTCAGAGCTGGGAATCACCATTTCTTCATGGGAATTTAGATGAGCAAAATAGATGAGTGGTGTCAATATTGAACCCTTTGAGTGCTACCAAGGGGGCATTTGCCATCACACAGCAATGCTCTGCTGTGGTCTGTAAGGACTGAGTTGAAAGGGTTATTTTAAGGTCTAGGAAGAATAAATTTCTGACCAAGAGCCCAGAAACTCTTTTGAGTTAGTTTAAAAAAAAAAAAATTGAACTAAAGAGCATTATGTCTCATTTTAACAATAATAAAATGCACAGAGATGCAGGAGGAACCTTGCACTGTGCTGGCATTGTGTTCTCACCTTTCACAAACATGTTCTAGACAGAGATGATAATCTCACAGGAACACTTCTGCTTCCTGCATGAATCTGACACTGCAAGGCAGACGTGGATTAAGGGGTTTTTGTGCTCTGCTGAAAGCATCAACTAGTTTTTTGTCATTTCACTAAAGAAAGTGGAAGTATTTAGTGATGGGCTGGTGTGTAGGAGCAGTGACATTTCTGTGCTGTTCATCACGAAGGTTTTGGGCACGCTATGCTTCTCTCTTTGTCCCAGTGCCCTATTTCAAATCAAATCCTCACAAATCTATTCTGGTTATTTGTAACAGCAAAAATGTTGCATTCAAGTGCAGCGGACAATTTCCTGGGGATCTGAATCCTGCCTTTTATCCACAAATTTCAGAAGCTTAACCAGGATCCCCTGGGGGTTGGCAGCTCAGAGGAAAATGACGAGAAGTTGGGAAAGGAAAAAAAGTCATAAATTCCAAAATTTTCAGACTAAAATTAAAAGAAAATCTTGATTCAGATCGAAACAAAATACCATTTCATCTCATGAGGGAAAAATTCCCAGTGTTTTCCACCAACTCAAGTATCATTATTAACACAGAGTGGCTTTTCTCGCAGTGAGTGGCATTCGTGGAAATGCCAGTGACAGTCACAGGAAACTGGACAAGACTTCTTGGTCTGAATAAGATGTTTGGGGCTGAACTCCTACAGCTGCCGAGCTGTGCAGTGCCTTTGTGTGCTGTGGGTGTTCAGAGCCAGGGGGTGGAACATTGCCTCAGTCTGCTCTGCTTTGGGAAGAATAATGAAATACTTGTTGGCCGTGGATTTGAGAACATCTTGCCATCGTAGGTCCCTCCTGTGGGGGCAGGGATGTTGCTCCTGTGTGAGGGTCAGTCCGTAGTGGCTCTCCAGGAGGGAGGTGTGAGGGACCCAGAGACATCTCCAAACCTGTTGTTGGGGGGAGGCAGAACTCAGCCCAAGTGCCCGATGCCCCAGAGGAGCCTCAGCCCAGGGTCTCGGTTAGGAGAGCTCTGACCCTCCAAGGGCCAGGACCTGACTTTGTAACAAAGGCCATAACGAAAGCAGGAATTTTGTTTCAGCTGGAACAAAACATTTCTGGCTAATCCCAAACACAACACTCTGCTGGTGAGACAAAGGGAAAATAAAAGTGACTGGATCGGAATTGGTTACGAAATGATTTTCTGGTTCAACGGCTTAATCGATATTTCAGTTGCTCTCGCAGCAGGAATTGTTACCTGGGTTTCTCAGAGTCAGAAACCAGTGGGAGTGTGGGCTGGACCTTGTCCTGCCCAGGGACTGGCCATGAGGCACTGGCACAGGTGAGCTGGATCATGGGCGTGGGTCCTGCCCCAGCCCCTCAGCCAGAGCCACCCCTGTGAGCAGGGTCACCACATGCTCTCCCTTCACACGGCAGATGCTCGTGGCTGTGTCAGCTCTGGGGTGAGCTCAGGACAGGCCATTTCATTCCTGGAGGGCTTGCAGAAGCTCCAGGTGGTGCTCAGCAGGACACAGCAAAGCCCACGCCAAGGTCATGGAAGCCGTGGGTGCTGCCACACAGGGGACATTGTCCCCACCTGCAGTGACGAGGGGCAGCACGTGTCCTTCATCACCTGCCCTGGGACACCAGCAAGGGGTGGGGAAGCTGGTGGTGGGTTTCTGAAAGGGGAATGGCCCAGCAGGATCTCAGCTCTCAGTGCTGGGCAGGGGAGCTCCGGGCTGAGCTGGGGGAACTGTTCCTCCCTCATCCCTGGCTGCTGCTTGGCTCTGCCCTGCTGGGGTCACAGGCCAGCCCAGCAGGCAGATGGTCTCTTGGTTTAGGTAGGGCTGATCCTAACAGGGAAGGGGGAGGCTTTCTGGGGTCCTTCTCATCCCAGCTGTCTGTGAGAATTACTGGCAGCTCATCACTATCAGTTGATTTCATTTTCACCGTCCCCCTGTGCCCTGGTCACAGGGAGCCAAGGAACAGGGACCTGTTCCCCTGGGAGCTGGGAGGGTGCTCCAGCTGTGGGTCCAGCTGTGTCTCCTGCCAGGGCAACCTCATTCTGGGGTAGCAGGGATTCCCTGAGCTTCCCAGACCAGCTCTGGTGCCACATCCAGACTGCCAGCAGGGGTGAGACAGGGACTGAGCTGGGCTCCTGCTGTGGTCCTGCTCAGTGCTCAGCTCTTCCCTGAGGCCTCTGGCACTGCAGGGATTTTGTGGAGCATTTTGAGACCCCTTGAAGGTGTGTGAGTTGTGTCCTCCTGCTCGAGGCCAAGCTGCCTCCAGTTCTCTTCTGCTCCCCCTCCAGAGCACAATCACCCACGGCATGGCCAAAGCCTGGGTGGCACTGGCTGGAGACCCTGATGCAGGGGATGAACAGAGGGAGTTAAAAGACTGAAGGATCCCCATGGGATTCAGCGAGGCTGGCTGGTGGATGTGTTTTCTTCCTGGAAGAAAACTGGAATTAGAGCTGTCTGGAAAGTGGACTCTATCCCCATGAAAGTTCTAGAGGACTGGCACGCCTTTCTCCATTTCATCTGCTCTCACAGGTCTCCAAGAAAGAGCTTAGCAGGCAAATGATTGCAGGGGGCTTGTCAACTACAAAATGTCATGCTTTTCTGGCCAAGACCTCTTCCAAACTTAGACCAAATGAGGAGTCTTCCCAGCAGCTCTGGTGGTGAGAGTGAAAGTTTGGGGTTTGTGTTTGATTTTTGTTGTTTGTTTGTTTTTATTGTTATTTTTGTTAGTTTGTTTTCAAAAAGCCGTTTTGTGTCAAAACAAAAAGTTTTACATGAAAACTTTTCCGTCAGCTCGGGGGACAGCCAAGCACCAAGACCTGCGGGTTTCCCTTCTGCTTCTCTGAGTCATTGTGAGAGTGGAGGGTCTCTATTTTTAGCCTCTGCACACACTGACTGATACCAGCTCAAGAGCCAGGCTGCTCTTCCACAGCCAGTTACTGTTGAAAACCTCAGTGCTGGGTCTGGGCTTGGGGAGAGAAGCAGGAGGAGGGGATGGGGATGTGACCCTCCTGTCCAGCCCAGCTTTGCTTTCCTCACATGTCCCTCTGTGCTGGAGCACCAGGGCAGATGGTGAGGAGGGCCAGCTCTGCACAGGCATTGGTTGCCATCTTTGTCTTGCATCACTTTTCCCCGAAAATTGAGGAGTTTGATTTGATCGTGTTTTTTATGGTAATTGTTCGTAGCAGAAAGTTTCAAGTTTCATTTAGTAAGTCCAACCACCCAAACCTGACAACCTGAGAACTACTTGGATTTGAGCTTGGAACAGTGATGCCTTCTGGGAGAAAAATGCCTCGTGGCCCTCTCCTGCCTGAACTGGTTTCACTGGTGGGACTGCACGTGGGGTCAGAAATTTTGCTTGCTTTGTTTTTGGAGAATCACCATTGAAATATAGAAGACAGACTTTTTTTTTGGTCTTTATTTCAGGAGCTGATTGGAAGGAGACCATGCTTTTTAAGTAGCTCCATTGGGTGCAGAAGGGCACAGGTGAAGGAGAGTGTCCTGCCTGGGGCAGCCGTGGCCTTACAGACCAAAGGAGTGGCCTTTATTGAGCATATGGGTTAATTCTGGGTGGAAATAATGGCTTTCTTAGTAAAACTGTTGAGCATGCAAGAGAGAGACTTCCCCAACCCACCAGGCTGGCTCATATGGGGAAGCATGACGGGTGTAGATGCATGTCTGTGAGCTGGGTGATGAGTGGGTTAGCACAGAGGGGAAGGCAGCAGGTACATGGCCAGGCCAAATGGTTAAAGATAAGATGTTGTAAAGACAGCTCACTTGGGAAGACACTTGAGGTGAAGGTAACCTGCCCAGGACACCAACCTTCTGTTGCTGGATGATCTTAGTTACAGACTGCCTGAGAGATCCACACCTCAGTTATTACATGACAGACATTCACACCATGATGTGTGGAAGTGTGCTCATTAACCATGGCTGAAACCACCACAAGACCAAGTCCAGCCTTGGAAGGATATGTGTGAAATGGGAAAAAAACAACCCAGTGCAAGCCCTTCAAGCCAGTTTCTGACCCGAGATGCTGTTCCTGTAGTCTTGACAAAAAGCCCTGAAGCAGAAAGAGAAAGTGGGGACTGGAGGGCTCAGTTCCTCTAGAACTCATATGTGTTCACTTTCTTCCCTGAGCCATTTTAAGAAGCGTAGAAATAGCAGGTTTTGTTCGTCTTACATGACTCTGGCACTCCTCCACGCAAGGATTTGAATCCTGGTGTGCTTCAGCACCACTGGGATATGGAGTGTAAAACCCCAGTCAGACAGATCTCCCTGCACTGCTGGCACAGGCTGCTCACTGTCTTGCCGAGGCAAGTTTTGCAAGTCCTAAAGGACTGACACTCTGTGGTCTCTCTGGGCCTCAGTCCCAGTGCTTGACCACTGGAACAAGCTCTTGCTGGCTCATCCACACCCCGTGAGGAGCTGCCAGGTGAGTCAGCTCTCTACAGGTAATCTGTGAACTGCATTGGTCCAGCCAGACTCTGATGGTTTTTAAAACTTTCCCCTGTTTTATTTAGGCAGAGGGTTCAGGCAGCCTGAGGTGCCCAGCAGGGCTGGTCCAGCCAAGCTTTGTGTTGGGTTGAAGATGGCCTGTGTTATCTGAGGGTCACATCCCCTTTCCCAGCTCCCTGGTCACTCCCATTCCCCTGCTCAGGATGGCTGAGGTGGGAAACACCACCATTCTTACCCTTTAAAGGTGGGGCCACCTGGAGCTCCTCCTTGTGCATCCTCCAGGACCTCAGCACACAGGGAGCTGCACAGCAGCCCAGAGAGGGCTCCTCCCTCACTGGCTGTTGGTTGGTGCCGCTATTTACACCCATGTGCAGAGCCCAGGCTCTACCTCAGTGACTCCAGCACTCAGGGCAGCTTTGTCTCACCTACAGCATGAGAACAGCTCAGCAGTGAGGGCAGCACATTTGCTTTCCAAACCAATGCATCACGAGCAGGTTCCTTCCATGGTTCAGCCTCTGCCCACAGAGGGGTGCCCAGCTGAGCTCCTGGGGGGTGACCCTGCATGGCCTTCAGAGCTGCTCTCCCTGCCAGCAGGGCACAGCCCAAGCCCAGGCAGTGCACCCATGGGAACCACTTCTCACTGGACTAGGTGTCTGTTTTCAGCTTCCTGGGAAAATCTAAATATGAAAAATATTTTCCTGTGAGTGCAGAAACCTCTCTTCCTCTTGTTTCTCTGCTGTCTCCCATTCATTGCTCACAGAAAAAACCCCTTGAAATTTAGAAGGGAGTTGCTGGAATAATGAAAAAAAAAACATCTTTGCAAAACATCTAGAAGAAAACCTGGGTTTTTTTTTTATCCAAGTGCAGAAACAGTATTTTTATTTAGACATCATTATTTCAAATAAAACAAAATGCCATTTTTGCAAGCAAGGGGAAATTGCCACTGGCTACCACTGCTCTAATAAACATGACAAGCTTCTGTGAATGCCTGAGGGTTGGGAAACACCTGGCACCACGAGCACCTTCCCAGCTTGGAAACCCCGAGCCACAGAGACCAGCACAGCAATGAAAGCTCAACGAGGACACAGATAAGTCACTTTTGTGCTTCTAAGGAGGAGTTCTGTTTCCAGGGACCAGAAATGTGCTTTCCTGCTCTACCACAGTCCCACTCCCACATTTGTGAATGCACAAGAGAAGGCAAAATCAGGAAACCTAAGTTTGGGTTTCATTTGTAGGTGATGCAGTGGGGACAGGGGTGGTCCCAAACATGTCTGGCACTCACCTTTGATGCTGTCTAGTTAAAACATGGAGCAGCTCCGAGGGGTGTGAGGCTGCCCAGTGCTCAGGCTGGAATGGCAGAAGAAGTTCTCCATCCATGGCACACCAATAATTAACAACCAGAATGTGCCACTGTATGAGGAGGGTGCACTGACACCATTTAAATCAGATATTTGGGAGCTGACATGAATTACCTCTTGCCACGTGTGTGCAGAGCTATTTTGGGGGTATTTCATAGATCAGTGCTAATTATTTGTACTTATCTCAGAGGTTCATTTGCTCAGACCAGCTCAGGTGCTGACCTGCAGCAGGGAATGTTTTCTGTGTTGTGTGCCAGGTGTGTTTCTCCAGCCATGTTCTGGAGAAGCATTCCCATGGGCTCAGGCCTCTTGCTTGCAGCAAGAAAAATATTCCTTGTTGCTCAGTGGTCCATTTGTGCTGGTTGCATTCTCACTTTGTCCACCTACTCCCATGTCAGAGCTGTTAGTGTTCCCTCTAGAGTAGCCCAACAACTCTTTTTTATTTTTAATCTTACCATGTGAAATCAACAGGGATTTTTAGCTTCTCTTTCTAGATTGTTTGGGACAGCCTTTGGCTTCCCTGATTTATTAATGCTAGAAATTCCTGAACTACTGGCACATTTCCCTGTGAGGGTGGGCAGGCCCTGGCACAGGTTGCCCAGAGAAGCTGTGGCTGCCCCTGGATCCCTGGAAGTGTCCAAGGCAAGGTTGGACGGGGCTTGGAGCAACCTGGGCTGGTGGAAGGTGTCCCTGCCCATGGCAGGGGGTGGAATGAGGTTGTCTTTAAGGTCCCTTCCAACCCAAAGCATTCTGGTTTCTCTGGTTTAAAGGCTGTTATAACCCCATGGCTCCAGGAGCAGTGTAAATTCTCCTGCCTTTTGCAGATGCCAGTGGCCAGTCCCCATGTCACCTTTGCTATGTGCAGTTATGGAACTCCACTGGAGTGAAATAAGACCAAGCTTTGAGGAGCACAATGGTGTGAGTCCCTGGAGGAAAGATCTTGGCCAAAGTTGCAGCAGCCATGTGCAGGGACAGCTACTCTAGAAGGCTTCCCTTCCCCTGGCTGTGCCCTGGAGAACATGTTCCCCCCCAGTGCAAGGAGAGTGTCCTCTCTGGATACCTGCAGCTTGTGGAAGGACTCCATGTAGATCCTCAAAACCCATGGGACCTTCCTGCTGGCAGCAGACAGGCCCTGTGCTCTCCTATGGCTGCCTTCCCCTCCCGTGCCAGGTCAAAACCCATGACAATTCCCCCTTTTCCCTTTGCAAATTACATTTTCAAGACATTTTAAACTCTACAATTAACATACAACTATAAATAAACAAGCTATAATTAAAAAATCTTTCTACTAAAAATTAAAACAACGTTACTATAATATTTCACTCTATTATTGTGCTCTTACCACAACTACAACATAGATGATCAGTCTATTTTGTCTGCAGACCTCTCTCAGTTGTCTCAAAATGATTATGGCCATTCCTCACAGGGGGCACCACGACAGGTGCCTCACAGTGCCTGTTGGGAACTGCCTTTTCCTTGGGGGCTGCAAACCTGCTGCCTCCTGAAGGTGAGAGGTGAGTGGGCAGTAACCTCCAGTGTGTCCCTGTGCACACAGGGGTGTCCTTTGTTCACTCCACCCCTGCTGGAAGAGCAGCTCTGCCATTCTGCAGCTCTCAGCCGTGGTTCCATCCCCTGGATCGTGTTCCATTTGGGAATGCATTAGCAAAACCCTTTAGCAATAATAAGCTTTAACTAACGAGTGGCAACTGGTGAATGGAGCCTCCATCTGTTCTCACCCACAATGTGCAAAGTCTACCAGAGTCAATGGACTTCTCTCTGCTGAATTCAATGGGCCTTTTGCCAAAATCTGTGTGAATAACATGATGCTTGAGCATACATTTATGAATGGTGAGGAGGGGGATATGGGCAGATCCAGCGTCCACGAAGTGCCCATGAACTGTTCCAAACACAGCTTTAGGTGAATCCCAGCAACTTCCTCTCTAAAAGTGTCACATTTTGGTGCAGGTAGAGGAGGTCCATAGCCCTGGGACAGCAGCTGTGCTGCACCAGAAAAGGGCCATGTCTGGAAGCAATGACACTGCAGGGGACACAGCTACCCCTGTGCAGAAGTGGATTTTGAAGCCTTCATCACTGTACCTGTCACTAATCTAATTTGTCTTAGGATTCCTTTATGGCAGACAATTGCTGCTGTCACAGTGTTTGTGCAGTTATAAAAAAACAGCTCTGTTGTGATTTCTACAAAGGAATAAGAGGGTTGGGAAAGAATTCCACACAACTGTTTGCCTTGTACATTGCTCTGAAATAATTTGGTTCTTGTGGGCTGTTGAAATGACCCACAGGGACTCAGCACATAATGAGCCAAATTAGGGATGACTTTAACGTCCCTCTGGAAGGGCAGACATTCTCCATTATCCTTCCAGGTACCCACCTGGACATGCTGAGTTGCCAGCCAGTTGGAGAGAGTAAGCAAAGAGTTTATCTGGATTAGTTCAGATTTAGTCACCCTCAGGTGGTGTTCTGGCAGTGTGGGTAAAACACAAGCCCCAGTCTGACATCTCCCACCTGAGCACAAGCAACACCCCTGTTTTTTTGTGCTCCAGGAACTGGAGTCTACAATGAGAAATTAAAATAGTAGGAGACAGAGAAGGAGGGAGGTTGAATGTCCTGAAGGAGCTGGACAGAAGTTGTGATGGCATCACGGGATCTCCTACAGTGGAGCTGAGAGTTGGGCAGGGACAAGGGCCCTTGCACCACAATGCCTGGAAGTGTCTGACTCCTGACCTCTTCTCAGAAGCTATCAGTGTGAAACAGCTTTTTAAAATTTGCTTGCAATCCTGATCTCTTCTGCCTCCCTTTGCCGGTGTCCCTGAGGCTGAATGACAAAGATAAAATTCTGCCTTCCATCTGATGCCCACGAGGTATCTGTGATTGTCTCAGCTTCCTTTTCCAAGGTGTGAGGTGTGAATGGATGTGCCCCAAAGGAGCCCAAGGGCTCCTGTGTCTGCAGGCTGTTGCCTCCTCCCTGACCCTCTAGAGCTCACAGTGTCCTCCTGCAATGGTTCTCCCCATTCTTGGCACGGTTGGCTGCCCAATTACTCAGCAATAGAGGGGAAAAAATTTCCCTAAAGTTGTAAAATATGGATGGAAGCTACAGCAATGGAGGTTGGGAATGAGGAGGATTTTAACTCCACCTTATAATTTCAGGTTGAGGATGCTTTCCACAGCGGGCTCCAGTGAGGTACCTGCTGCCTCAGCCCTTCTTGGAGTGATGCAGATGTGGTCACTATGGGATTTATTTTGTTATTTATTTCCTTGTATAGAATTGCTGAGTTGTGTGTTGGGCAGAAAGCAATCGAGTTGGTGCCCTGGGAAAAGACTTGAGCCAAGAGCTCCCGGGTGCTGGGGAGGAGGTGATGGATGCACATATGCCTGGTAGCACCTTGCATGAGCACCACGGGCTCTTTTCTTTTGCTCTGGCCCTTGGTAGTTGTTGTCTCATCAAATACAAACATCTTAATGACTTGAGCTCTTCAGTGGATTTCCTCTCTATTATCCCAGCTAAGCTATTTGCTCTACTCACGAGCTGCCAAGCATTCCAGGTCATCGGAAAATGCTTTGTAAACTTTTGCAGATCATTAGATCTAAGTAGGACGGTTATAAAGCAATGGAGAGGAGTTAAAAGGCAATTTACCTCTCATGAGAAATGCAGGTACCCCGGTGATAAGCTCCCATAGAGGATCTGTGAAGCAGTGAGCCAAGAAGTCTAACATGGGGAGGGAGAAATCACAGGCTTTTTCTGCCAGGAGAATTTAGTTATTTTCCTGCTTGTGGGTGATATCATACACCTTAATAACACCCACACCCCTGCCTGCAGTGCCATTCGAGCTGTCACTCTGCAAACTGTCACCTAAAGGTCAACTGCTCTGTGTTTCACCCTTTCAAGCAGAGCTTTGCTCTGACACTGGAGTCCCTGTTACAAGGCAGAGTGGCTCAGGTTCAGTCCCCTGGCAGATGGCATCTGTTCTCTGCTGCCCTTTTTCCCTCTCAATCAGGTTACCACGTCTTTGTGAGCAGCACTAATGTGGCAGTGACAGTGCTGAGAGTGGCCTGGGAAGGACAAGCTGTCACCATCCTGGGACTCTGTGCACCCTCAGTGGCACGTTTTTTTAGTGTAAATCAGATATCCACTCCTACTGAGAGACAAAGCTTCCTGTGGTACTTTACCAGGATTCTGTTGGCTGCAGTTCATCCATCACAGAGAGGAGCAACACAGTTCCTCTGCTGGCTCCCTGTGTTTGGACATGCTGAATCTGTGCCCTCACCACGGCAGCTCATTGTGTATTAAGCTTTGCCACAGGGCAAGTGATTTTTCTAGTGCTGACAACAGTTCTGTACCTCGCTGACATGGTCAATGCTGTGCTAATCCCAACCAGACAAAACTAACCACTGAAAAGGGGGAAGACACAGCCACAGCTTTTATGTTCAACCACCTTTGCAGCACCTCCAGGAGTATGGTCTGGGGATTTTCTGGCTATATTTGCATAGGGGTAGCTTCTCCCTTGTGCCACAGGCTCAGACTGTTTGGTTTGGTTGGTTGGTTCTTTTTTTCTCTGTAGAATGGTGTGAGATCACTAACGATATGTGGGCACAGGAGATCCCTGTGCCTCCAGCAGCCACATCACAGGGGTTCTGAAAGCAGCAGCTCCAGCACTCCTGGCCACTGCAACTGCCTTAATGTGGAGTGAGGTCAGAGCGAGTGATGAGCTGCTGTCAACAGTCAGAAACCTCTTGTGCCCCATTACAGACACTGAGTGAACGATGCCAAGAGACAGCCCAGGCCACTGAGGGCTCAGCTCTCCTGGGCCAGCTGATGCTTTTCCAAGTGACTTCTGTGGCTCCCTGCAGAGCCACACCAGGCCCACTGGACAGGCTGCACCTACCACGCGTTTCTGGAGGCTCAGGGAGTTTAATAGCAAGGTTGTGGGAGAGTCTGGGCTGCTTGATCTCATGCCAGTGGTTTGGGAAATGTTTAATTCACACACACAGACCCGGAAAAGGCTGTGGATGTGGGTATCTTTGGCACTGATAGATGTCCAGGATAGCATTGCTGTCGATATAAAGCTAAAGTGAAGCTTCTTGAAAAGAACTAGCAGAGGTGAAAAACTCCACAAGCAAAGGTAAGAACGTGGCTCGTTAATAAGTTGGAGCAAGACAGATAGTTCAGCTGGCAGGACAGAGTTTTCCAAAGCTTGGCTTTTGGGGCAGGTTTTCACAGGAAGGCTGGACAGCCAGGCCAGGTTCCTGCTCTCAGTGTGAGTCCTGGTTAGTTTGTTCTGTCCTTGTGGCTGAGCAGGAGAATGTGCTGGGCATAGCCCTGGCAAAAGGCCTGTGCCTTTAGTTTTGGCAGCGTGGCTGAGTTCTGATAGCATCAATAAATGAAGCAGATGTCCAGAAGGCAGCAGTGTCCATCTGGCTGTGTTTGCTGATCCATAATTTGGACTCTGGGGCTGTTTGCAAAATCTGCTCTTTAAATGCTCATTCAGGGTCCTGCTTTGCAGGGCTCAGCAGCAATGCTGGCAGTCCAATGGTTCCAATCACTTTCTTGGCAGATCCTGTACATTCTCTTCCCATGGCTCACAGATTACTCCCCAGGTCTGGTTCTCACCTATCTCTCAGCCCAGACAGTGGCTGCACATCGCTCCACCACCCAGAGCCTGCTGTGTCCCTACAGGGAATGACTCCTTCCCAGGTAGGAGCTTGGCAGGCTCCTCAGGCTGCTCCTGCCTTGGCCTGGAGCACACAGGGCAAACACTCAGCACCTCAGGAGCTGCCACGAGTCCCTCGTGTGAGGGGAGGCACCACCACAGAATCACACAATCATGGAATGACTTGGCTTGGAAGGGACCTCAAAGCTCATCCTGTCCCACCCCCTGCCATGGGCAGGCACATCTGCACTAGACCTGGTTGTTCCAAGCCCCTTCCAACCTGGCTTTGAACACTTCCAGGGATGGGGCAGCCACAGCTTCTCTGGGCAGTATCACTGGCCAGTACATCCTGCTGGATTTTGGGCTTGAGAGAACCTCCTGAAAGAAGCCCTGCTGACATTACCTTACATTACTAGAGCTTTTCCCTTTCCCAGAGGTTCAACTCTGCCTGGCTGGAGTCCAGGATGTGCTTCCTAAGGCACTTCACTTAACCCCTATTTTTAAGCTTTTCCTGCCAGTCAGGATGGGGTTAAGCCAGCTCATTAATTAACAAAATGGGGGTAGATCTCACTAGCTCAGGGCATGGCTTTGCCACTCTTGCTGAGGTTTGGCTTGAGAGCAGCTCTTGTGCTTATTGCCCACTGTGTGCACCTGCCTGCACTCCTGCTTTAATACTCTGCTCTGATGAAAACACCCAACCCCAGGGGCTGCTGAATAAACCCTAGACCGTGGGGGGCCAAGGAGCTGGGGCACAGAACCCAAGAAATTTTCCAACTGGATCATGGTCTCAGCTTGGACCTGGAGATGATGCCTATTCAGGCAGATCCCTGGAGAGTTGTGTCACTGCTGCAGGAGCTGCACTTTGATCACCTCCTGCCAAACCTAGTCAGAGGAGACCAGGACATCACTGCAGCCTGCTCTCTTTTACACCCATATGACCTCAATTCTTGGTTCCAGGGATGAAGGAAATACTAATTGCCACTGCTCAGAAGCAGGAATTTATGACCAATGAATGATCTGGCACAGAAGGCAAAGAGGGCAAAATACAAGAAGGGGTTAAACTGTCTGGAAGCTGAAATGTCAGTAAATGAGTCCTTGCAAGGGACTGGTGCTGGAGCAAGGGTATATAAGGAATCTGCTTGTGATGCATCTTTGCAGACTGTGTAGAACCATGCTCTGCAGTAGGACTCTGCCCAATACAGCGTTCAGTAGATTTCTCCTCTATATTTAAGAACAAATGTGTGTTTAACTTGCCTTAAGAGGTATCATAAAAATTCCCCATTGGGGACATTTGCCTTCCTAAAGAGTAGTCAGCCTGGATTCGTGTTGGCACCAGTTCCAGTGCCCAAGAGCTTGGCTGGCATGTTAGTGAGGGCAAGCACTTGCCAGCTGAGGAGCTTCCAGAGTGCAGCCTTGCAAATGCCCCTGTCACACCTGCCTCCCTCAGCAGCCCTCCTCCCGTGGGGCATGTCTGGAACACCAGTTATCCTGAGGGGCTTGGCTGGGAGCTTTTCTTCTGCCCTTGTCACGGCACAGCCAGCCAAGAACCAGTCCTGCTCAGGGATGGACAGAGTTTCAGGACGTCTGAGAGCTTTCCACTTGACATAAGAAAACATTTCTTAACTGAGAGGTTGGTCAGACACTGAACAGGCTTCCCAGATTGCTGGTTGGTGCCCCAGGCCAGGGGTTAGGAGATGTTTGGACAGTGCCCTTCATAACACACTTTAGCTGTTGGTCAGCATTGAAGGGGTTGGGCTGTTGGACTGGCTGGTTGTTGTAGGTCCCTTCCAACTGAAATATTCCATTCTGTCCTGCTCTGTGCTATTCCATTCTACCACACTTTTCTGCAGTTTCAGGACATCTGAAAACTGAAAACTGCAGAGACCTGGTGGTTGGACTCCACATAAAGAGGTTACAGAGAAAAAAAAAGGAGCAAACATTAAGGGCAGAGGAATGTTTTCCAAGTTGCAAGATTAAAAAAACCCTGATTCTTTTATTGTCCAGACTGAGGCTTTGGTGCTGGAGCTTCTCAGCTTGGCTTCCCACTCCTCTCCCCCATATCCAGAGGTGTGGGAGATGCTGTCACTGTCTCCTCTGAGCTGTCTAGACCAGCTTCAGGGTCAATCCTGGGAATGAGGCACTTTTGGGACACAACTCACCTGCCTGACAGGTAAGTCAGAACCAGATGAATCACTTGCACTTTTTTCCCTGCAGTGCTTATAAATGGAGCTGGGGATGACTTACTCACATGGGGTTCCCTGTCTTTCAGCCATTTCACATGGGAGGTGTACTGCAGCCCACTGGAGTTTTGGACTCTGGTATCCTATTTCCACTTCCTATCCCACTTCACTTGGGGAGAGCTGGTCACGTTGCCTGGGGCAGGCAGACCTCCTTTTCTCCTTCCATGGCAGAACAAGAGCACTTCCCAAAACAACAAAGGAGAATGCTAGCATGTGTGTGTGAGGGGGTGCTCATGGAAGGTGGGGACTTAGGGAAACCCTTTACATGTCTCCTACAAATCTGATGATTTTACAGTGGCAGGCAGAACTTCTACAGCTGCTGAGACAGATTTTGAGAGAAGAATCTGCAGAAAGCTGAAAGCAGTAAGTGTTCATGGGCAAAAGAAGAGAAACGGTGAAAATAAACAATAAATAGGAACGTTTCGGTTCAACCCAAGTGGAAAACTTTTGACCATCAGGATGGGCAAATGCTGGGGAAATTGTCTGGGGAAAATCTTGTGACTCCTGCAAGAGGATTTTAAATCCAGGTCAGACAGTGTCACCAGTGTCAGACGCACCACTGTGTGGGCAGGGGATTAGCTGACATCTTGCTGTGTCCCCCAGACCTGTTTTATCATCCTTTCACCTTTGATGGCACATTGTGTAAGCAGCTTGTAGTCATTTTGTAACTAATATGGCCTTGTCTTCTCCCTCCTCCATCGCCCACAGCCAGTGAGCTCCTCTAAAACAGCTTAGTGGGAAACTCCTCTGGGAGTTACTTGGGAAGCATCTTCCAGAACAAAGATGTCACCAGTGCAGCTCAAACAGCAGGACCTGAGCTTGTCATTCTCCTGTGGCATTCATGAGGTTGGAGTTAGCAATTCGGAGAGCTTTGAAATCTTATCAGCTATTTCTAGAACAACAGGAATATCCACAATCCCAGTAGGTAACAACAAGGAAAATTCTGGACACCCAATAAATTTTGTGTTCCCCTGTTCAAGAGTGCAGGTGGAGCACCTGGGTTGGGGACCACGAAGAGGCTGCTGGCAGGTGCTGAGCACCAGCAAGAGAATATATCAGCAGATGTACAGACAGAGCTGGACCTGGAGTGTCTCCTCCAAAACAGACAAGGCAGCGGTGAAACCCAGACATGAGACATCACAGGTCTTTTGGGAAACAGTTTATTTATATGCAATAGCCCCCTGGCAGGGAAGTGGCATGCACTGGGTACAGCACGTGAATATTTCCCATTCCTGACTGCAGTGAACTAAGCTCTGTGCCATGGGGGTGCCTTGGCCTGCAGCTCCTGGTTGTGCCAGGGGGATGTCTTGGCCTGCAGCTCCTGGCTGGATTGCAGAGATGCTTGGATAGATAAGGTTAAGAGAGTTCCTCTCGCTGCCAAGTCTTAAATTTTTACATTTCCTGCCTTTTATGCATTCACATCAGCAAATTCCCCTGGGAAAAAAGTAAGGTCTAGAGGAGGGCAGGTGTTGCCAAACAGCCTGTGTCTGCTGACCTGAGGGGAGCAAGTCACAGCATTAAGGACTCTGAGAGAGGAACCAGCTGCTTCCTCCCCACCTTGTGCTTCTCACAGGCAGCAGATAGATCTGGGGGGGTTGATGGGAGCTTTACAGTCTAGATGATCTGGACTTCACATCTGCAAGACATGAGATGTCATGGGATGGTCCAGGTAGGACTCATGGCAGGAGGGTGGATTTTAGGACACCTGGAACCCACCAGGCTCTCAGGTAACAGAGCTGTCTGCCTTGACCTCAGAGCCTTCCTGCCTTCCTGCTCACTGCAGGGACAAAGTACCTGACTTAGGACTTGGCCTAGAGACCCACCCACAGCACTAACTTTGGCTGTGATGAGATGCATTCCTATAGCTGCTGCTGAAATCCCCAAAAACTATGGGAATTCAGATTGTGCTACACCTGCCTCAGTCCCTGGAGTGGTTCTTTACCATCATGGTCATACCAGGCATGGCACTGGCCCAGAACAGAGCATTCCTGTAATCCCCTGATAGCAACAACACTGTCTGAACGTTGGTGGGAAACGCTTGGAGACCCTCATGGTTCTCTCTGGGACATTTATGGAAGGAGCAAACAGGTTAAGCTCTGCTGAGCCACAGAGTTAGAGGAGCAAAGACATCCTGCTTCTCTGTAACACGTCATCAGTGTCCCAGTTCTGTAAACATCCTCTCAGCAGGGCCTAAATCAGTCTGTCACATGTCACTGCTCCAGCTCCTGTTATAGCCCTGTGGAAAATCAGAGTGGTACGGACTGCAGTCACAGCCTCAGTCACACTGCCAAGGGGAAACCTGCACAGGGCTGTGCTTGACACCCAAGTGGATGGGGAAGAAGCTCCATGGTATGAAGGAGGATGTATCTCCTTGAGTCTGTGCCCTCCCTTGTGCCTCTGCGAAGGCAGATCAATCCCAGCTACTTACCATATGTGGAAGTGTTTAAATTACTCTTACATAACAAAGCATAGAAAACCCCACCCTTCCTGCCAGGTTTCACTTCCAAAAGGAGACACTGCATGCTCAGCCTAGGCTGGGCTCTGGGTGACGGGCAGATTGCTGTTGTTTTGCCAAGTTTTCCAACATACCCCAAATCAGTGGGAACCAGGCACCCAGACAGAGAGGTTGTCCTTTCCCTGCAGGTACCACCGTGGCACAGCTGGGTGGCCAAGGCTGTGTGGGGCCCGTGGGAAAGCTGTGGCTCTGATTTTTCAGTGGGAAGGGGATGGCTGAGGGCAGGGGGCTCTATAGTGACCAGGGAACACGGTGCAGTAGGACAGGGAAGGACCTAAAAGTGCAGGCCCAGGTTTCACACCACAAACCCACTGAGGAGGCTCATCTGAGCCTCTTTATTTTCAGGTTAGTTGACAGTAGACAAAGACATGAAAACACAGGTGAGGGCAGAGTGCAGTAGGCAAACTAAGATCAAACATATCTTTTATAATTCTTAAATTACTTTAACGTGACTTCATACTTTTGAGGCTTGACAGTTTCTGGCAACACTGAAACTCTCTGTTAAGGAAACCAGCCACACTGAGCTGCTAGGAGAGCAGTCCTGGAGGGGCACACGTGCCCCAAATCCAAGCAACAGCAACAGAATTATTAGAGCAACAGATTTGGGCCTTACCATTGTTCTGGAAGAAAACAACCATTTTGGGGTTTGACAGTTACGTGCTAGTGCTACAACTTCTTTCTTGACTTTATTGTTTAAAGAGCCCACAAATGTATCAGCAATTACAGGATTGCTGTGGCTGAGAAACCCTCACCTCAGTGCACCTGATTTTTCCACCAACCTGTGGAAATTTACTGTGCAATCCCCACAACACAGGGAAAATGCTCTTCCTTCCTAATCCCTCACAGCTCCTGTACCACAGGATTACTGCTGCTAACAATAGCACTTCAACAGTCAGGAAGGAGCGTGATTTTTCCGATGCTGGGTGTTGTGATGTGCTGCCCTGAAACACGGCTGCTGGTCATGAAACCACAGAGCACCACGGGTTAGAAGGGACCCACAAGGATCACTGAAATCAAACTCCTGGTCCTGCACAAGACACCCCCAAAAAATCACACCATATGGCTGGTGTGATTCTCGGAGTGGTGCTGTGCAGGACCTGCTCCTTTTCAGGGCTTGATCCTACGCAGGACCTGTTCCTGCTGCTGGCTCTTTTCTGGCTCCTCAGAGTGGAGTGTGATGTCCATGCTGTTCCACATGATATTTGATGATAAACCATTTGATGATAAATATTTCTCTGAAAAACCAAACCAGAAATGTGAAGCTGTTCCCAGGAAGCTCCGACTTGTGCTCTCTGCTCATGGGAAAGGAAAGCTTGGTTTGTGAAAAGGAAAACAACAACCACAGAGCTTCCCCAAATATTTGATTTATAGGCAGCATGAAATCTGGAGCATCTCAGACAGGCTTGAGAAGATGCAATTTGGCACCTTATGGCTGGAGACAGTCCTGTGATTTGTATCTTACCCTGGAAAGAAGCAGCTCAGGTACCTGAGCAGGTGTCCTGCACCACTGCACTCCAGCCTTCTCCTGGCCCAGTGAGAATTCAATCCCACTCTCCTGGTGAAAATGGTTGTTTCTGTAGCCTGTACCTGGGACACACCGTGGGGATGAGGAGCAGAGCCAACCTTCTGACTTCACTCAAACAAAGGCTCTGCTTGAATCCTTGCCCTCCATGCCCAGCCCTGACAAGGCTCTGTCAAAGAAGCCTTGATAAAATTGTTTCTTGGGAACACGGTTGGCCAAGCTGCAGTTTGTACCTAATTTCCTGGGATATCCAAACAATCCAGCTCCTGACAGGACTGGAAGAGTCCAGCAGTTCTGCAGAAAGCACCTTGGCAGCCTCCCAGCGTGTTGGGTGGCTCATCTGAGCACTCAGGGCCAGGAATGCGGTTCCAGTGCAGGACACTTGTGTTTTGTGCATTGGAAAACACGGATGCAAATGGTAACAGCAAGGGAGAAAGGGAGAAAGCTGCTCAGTGCTCCCCTAACAAAAGGGGAGCCTGGAGACCTACAGGGGAAAGAAACTCAGGTTGTGGATGCTCCTGCCCAGGCAGAGAGATCTGCGTGGGTTAATCCCACCCTGACCTTCCAGGGAGAGGTGGGGGATGAACCAGGTGTCCTGCTCTGAACTTCCAGAGACCCCTGCTTTGCCTCTGGGGAGCTCAACCATCGTGCATGGACACAGGGTACGAGGGAAAGCTTTCCTTGGGAAGAGAGAGCTTCTCTCTGTGAAGAGTCTCCTCTCATGTGCTTTGCCTTAGGAAGAGACATGTCTGGAAGGGCAGAGCCTCTCTGGGGCTGTTTCGTGCAGTGGTGGGAGCTGGGCTTGCAGTGCAGTCACTGGCAGGCCAAGAGCTCCTCAGGTGGGATGGGAAATAACCTTCAAATGACCTTCTTGGAAACCACAATGCCATCAGAAGTAGGAAGAACAGTGAAACTGCAGTTCCTGAAGCTTCCTACATCCCACTGCCCAAACCCTCTGCTTGTTAGCAAGCACTGAAAACCACGGTGGGGATTTTAGGAAACAAGGCAGGAAAATCCCACTGCTGTTGAGGAGAGCTCCAAACAATAGCAAGGATTTTCAGGGACATGTACAGCCTTACCAGTGACTTTAGGTGTCCTCTCCTTATTCATTCCCCTGTGCTTTGCTTCCCAAGCAGGCAGAGCCCAGGGACCCCTCTGCCTCTGCCTGGCCTGAGTGAGGAGCAGTGATGGGAAGCAGTTTTCTGTCCCAGCCCTGCTTTAGGGGACAGGCCATGCTCCTGCTCTCAGTTCTGTTTTAGCACGTGTCCCAGCGCAGCTTCATTTTGCTCTCCCGTGGAATGTCAGGGCAAAAGCAGCGTTTTCTCCTGCGTGTTTGTTCCCCATCACACTGTCAAAGTTTGTTCCCCATCACACTGTCAGAGCCCCCTCACTGGTGCACATGACCAGGGGGGGTGACCAAAGCCGACTCCTCTGCAGCAGCTGGGCTGTAGCTGGGGGAGGACACCAGCCCTGTGTCCCTGAGGCAGGCTGGGCCATCAGCTGCAGGTAAGAGCTGTGCAAGGAAAGCTGCCCAGTGGGCTGGGAATGCACAACACCCATCAGCTCGGGACAGTGGGAGCTCCAGGACTGGGCAAACCGGCACAAACTTCAGCCTGTCCCATTCGGGTAAGGATGTGCAAGTCACTGCTGCTCGCTGGGGCTGCCTCTCCTGCACACCCTGCCCCAGCCCCAGCAGATCTGGGGATGGCAGAGGGTTGGACCCCAGGGATCTGCGCTGGAAGGTCATCAAGAACATTGCCAGGTCTCACTGGGACTGCAGGTCCCTGGCACGTGATTTTGGATCACAGCAACTAATTCAACTTTCAATTCCTGAAAGAAGTTTAAGGGTACCTTGAGATGACTGCATCCATCCTGGTTTGGGGGATAAGAAAGTTAAACAGTGTTCAGTGTCAGTGGCCTGAGGGCCAGGAACAGTGCCAGGCACATTTATATTACCAGTACAGATGCAGCTCTCAGGCTGCTGGTAAATCCCTGGGCATCTCCTGGGCAGAGAGGCAACCTTCAGGTTATGAGTGGGGGTCAGGGCTCCAGTGAGGCCTTTCTGTGTCCAGCTGGGCATTTCAAAGGCTGTTTCCTGCCCAGTTTCTCATCACCTGCCAGCAGGAGCACTGCAGCATGCCAGGGTTACACAATGCTTGAGGAGCTTTCCCGTCCGCTCTCTGGACAAAGGACTCAGCCAGTTCTTAGAATACCTGAATGCACAATTTCTTTCATAACCATCTCAGAAGCGTGTCCTGAGAGCAAGGAGAGAAGGTCCTGGGGCCGAGGGGAGGGAGCCAAGAGGGGTGGAGGGAACAGGCTGGAGCTGCAGCAGGGATCAGTTTTCATCTCGCTGGGCTTCTCTCCCTCCCTGTTCCTTTCATCAGATCACACAACCTCCGGCTGCGACCTTGAGGGTGCAGTGGGGGAGGAGGAAAACGAGGCAAAATTTGTGTAAAGGAGGAAACACTGAATTTGCACAGTTTGAGCAAGTGACTGTCTCGGGGCAACCTGAGACCTCTCGGTCAGGGGAGTCAGGACTGGAGGAGAAAACCTGGATGTGTGGTGGTCCCTGAATACCCTCCTCCCCGTGCTGGATTATTTTGCAGACTCAGCAAAATCCCCTGCTTAAAGGGTCGCCTGGGGAGTCCCATGGGGGTTCAGAGGATCATCAGCTCAGTGTTACCCCGACACAGAACCACTGGAGCACGACAGTGCAGGGCTGGGCAGGGCAGGATTGGGTTACTGGAGGCGATGATGGACTGCGGATAACGCCGAGGGAAGGGGAAGGGACGCGCCTTTGTTCTTGCTGCCCTGGGGTTTCTGTGCCAAACTTACCCTCTTCTTTAGGGAATTGCTCAGGGTCAGTCACGGCTGATGGCCACAACCTGGGCCTGATCCTGTCATTCATTTTTATGGAGTAGATGGAGGTCAACGTGGGAGGACTTTGCTGAAACCAAGTGTGGTGCCTGAGCAGGAACAAGGCTGATGCTGAGGGTGGTCCCACTGCCTCTAACCCGGGCAGTCCTGAGTCCCATCCTTCTATCAGCCCTCATCCAGCCTGTTTCTGGCCCATCAGAGGTGGTGGGGGCTGTAACACACACTCCCTGCACCATCTCCCCCCTCCTTGGCCACAGATGCAGCAGCAGAACAAAGAGGTTTGACCTTAATGCAGGGGCTGTGAGCACATTAAGGATCATGCCCGAGCCAGGAGAACGAGTTCCACTGCAGCAGTGGGAAGGGTGTGGATCAGAGGCTGGAAAACCCCCAGACACAGGAAAATGAAGAAATGAGGCACCAAAATTTACTTTGAAACACTCCATGTGACTCAGAGGCACAGGAAGACTGAGCCTGGGAGAGGAGCAGTGGGTCATGAGAACAGAGGAGCACGGTGTGCCCGGGGGAAAGGAGAGATCTGCAGGTGAGCTGATCCCCAGAGAGCCTGGCCTCGAGCATCATCCAACAGGGACACTGAGCAGCAGAGACACTCCAAACCACCGGCCTGGACCCTTCCAGCCTAGGCCTTTCTAGGGTTGTTTAACAATTCTTGGCTTGAAACTGCAAGGTCAGAGTCAGCCTTAACATGTCCTGACAGTGGGCTGTGAGCCTTCACCCTCTCCTGACAGTGGGTTGCACTGCTGTCACAGAACATTTCTAGTTCCTTGATGACTGCCTGGGAGAAGGCACCCCTCAGTGGGTTTTCTCCATTTTACCATTCAAAACTTTTTTTTTTTTCCCTTGGTCATTGAAATTTTCCCCTGAAGCATTTCAGCTCCAAGAAACCATTGTTTTCAGAAGAAAAATTTTGCATGAAATTTCCCAGGAAGGCCCAGATGTGGCAAAAGTCTTGGCAGGGCAGCCAAGCTCTGCAACCAAACAGCTGTGCTCAGGCTGGCTCACCTCTTCAAGAACCAGATCACAAGGCCACTGAGATTACCAAGCTTTCCACCTTCAGCTTCCCCAGGACCTGCAGCTGCTGGGGGGCTGAGGAGTCCCAGATTGCTTTGGTCAAGCAATCAAAGTTTGTAGAAGCTTCTCGGTGGGATGGGTGGAAGAAACACAGAGAGCAGGAAGCAACTGCTGAAACTGCCAGTGATTAAAATGCAATAAAATGTTTGCCTTCTGCTGCTGAGCAAGAAGTGTGGCATGTGTTTTGCTGAGGCAGCAGAAGTGGTTGTGCTCTCTGAATGAGCAGCTAATGAAAAGCATTTCAAGCAGGAAGCAACGCTGATGAAGATTACGAGCCTGCTTATATCTCAGATAATTAAATGGCCTGGGCTGGATACTCCTGTTTTACACCTGATTTTGCATTGATCAAAGATGATTTACTCTGCTCTGCACCAGTGTGGAAAGAGTGGGAACACTCCATCGTGCCAGAAGCTGCTTGAGAACATCCCCCTACCCGGGCTACCTGTGAGCAGAACAAATGTCCCTGGCTGGGGCAGCTCAAGCAGATCCCAGCCCGAGTGAAATCAGTGTGGCAGCAGCTGTTTGTGCCACAGCCAGGCCCACAGGAGCAGCGCCGAGTTTCCACGGGTGCCAATTCCTGCCGGGATACAGCCCTGCCAGGGGGCTGGGGGTGAAGGGATGGCTGCAGCCATGTCCCCCTTAGCCCTGGGCAGCACAGGAACCCTGCTGGGCACAGACTTGGTGGTCACAGGAGCAGCAGCAGGTCCTGCCCTGGAGAGCACAGCACAGGAGCCCAGACAGATGCAGGCTGTGGAACAGGACTGGGGGCAGGCACTGGCAGGGAAACCTGGGATAGGAACACTCTTCTGGGAGACAGGGAGGCATGGGATGTTCACCCTGCTTGTTGGGGAGGGGGGGGTTAGGTTGGGTCTCAGGAAAAGGTTCTTCCCCCAGAGGGTGGTTGGCACTGAACAGGCTCCCCAGGGCAGTGGGCACAGCCCCAAGGCTGCCAGAGCTCAAGGGGCATTCGGATGCTCTCAGGGGCAGGGTGGGATTGCTGGGGTGTCCTGTGCAGGGCCAGGAACAATATGTTCCTTATGGGTCCCTTCCAGCTCAGGATATTCTGTGATTCTGTGATTCTATGGTCCTTGATATCAGTTTTCTTCTCCAGAGGTGAACTGAGCATGTGACAACACTCCATGGGTGCACAGTCACCATTTCTCAAGCTGTGTGATACAGAAAGTGCTGGTAAAGCTTGGAAAACCTACGAGGCTGTGCTTGGATTGGGGAGCAAAGCAGGGAAGCATATTGAAAATGCTTGTATTTGGTACCATCATGTGGTGCTCTGAAAATGAGGGGAGAGGAAACCAAGGTGTCCCAGACTGCCAGGTGGAAATGGAGATTGCTGTAGGGGAAGGGAGTGGGAAGAGAGCTTGACAGTCAAAAGACATGGAGAAAGAGATCCCACCTTGAAGAAAAGGAAGGGAGAAGTTGTGTCTGAGGCTGTGGCTCATCATCAGCCCTGGGGTGCCCGTGTCACACTGACTGGGTGTGTGCAGCTCCCCAGCTCCTGTGGGATCAGGCTGGGGACTGGTCCAGTGTCCAAGGGTTTTTTTGCAGATTTGTTTTCAGGCAGTTCCCAGTGGAAGGAGCATCATGGTCTGACTGGGCAGGCCCCACATTACCACCCTGGACAGCTCTGGCTGTGGCATCTAGGAGGCTGGAGCTGATGTTGTGGCAGGGACCTTCCAAGCCTATGTTTTCTTTCATCACTTGTCTCTGATTACACAATCAGCTCATCACCTGAATGCATCTGGGCCCCATTTTAAACATCAGGAACAGGATGGGGGTTCCCAGGAGCAGTTTATGGCACGCACGAGGTTGGGAGTGCTGGGAGGTGGCAAGATTCCCATCAGCCAAGCAAGTCAGCAGGAAAGACCAAAGGTCCTGAGGAAATGTGTTAGTGGAGGGTGTGGACCAGGGCCATCCTGGGGCAGAGCAGGTGATAGAGACACAACTCATGACAACAAATAAACCCATTTTCTCCAGGGGACCTCTTGGAAGCTCCCCTTGGAGCCCTGTCAGGGAGAAGAAGCAAGGCTGGCTCTGAGTGGGTTATGTGGAGGGACATGGTGTGAGGGGGGTGCTGGTACCCAGCAAGGATGCTTGTCCACTCTCTGGTCTGCAGGGTCATGTCCAATGTGAATTTAACTGCCCTGGAGGGTGAACACTGTCAATCAGCTTCTGTGTCTCCCTTCTCTAGGAAGATCTTTCAGTGGCAGAATTTGCCTTGGTAGCTGATAATTCCTCAGTGTATCCTTTAAAGGTGGTCTCTGCTCACACCTCTAGTTGCAGTAGCGTGGCTTGGCTTTTGTTTATTCTTGGTGCTAGTAAAAGCTGCTGTCTCTCTCTTGGCAAAAGAGCATGGTTTGCTTTTCACATATGGAACCATAAAATGTCTTCACTCTGCAATCAGCCCCTGCCTTGCTGGGTGCATCCAAAACAGCCTCCATGTGCATCAATCACAGCTGGCAGCTTTATTGGCACCTCATCAGGAATTTCCTGCCGGGCCAGGTAAACAAAGGAGACACCAACTCACCGAGTTGGAGCTGTTCTGTGTCCTCATGGCACTGCGTGGCTGAGCTGCTCCCCAGATCATCTGCAGAGGCTGGGCTGGGTAGCCAAGTGGCAGAGGAGAGCACTGTGCATGCCTGCCCCATCCCCCCCGGAGGGCAGGGCTGTGATCCTGGCAATACTCTTCAGGCTCTTCCACACCGTGGATACAAAGTCTCTTCCAGGCAGCCCATTACAAAACCCTGTGTGTACAAACTTGTTTGGAGAGATATTCCCTGCCACGGCTCTTCCCGCTCCCCCCAGGGCAGGAGACGTAACTCACCCTTGGCAGCTGGTTCCCATTGCAAACCCCAGTGTTCTGTTCAGCTTTGCTGGAGGAGGGCAAGGTGCCTTCTCAGGCAAAAACCTGTCAGGGATCCCTCCTTGGGAGAGCTCAGCCAAAGCCCCAGAAGGATTCTGGTGAAACGAGTGCAGGCACGTCTGCTCAGCCTGGCTCCAAGAGATACCAACATCAAGAGCAGGGCAGCAAAGCACATCTAATGGATGGAAAAACACATTCCTAGGGTTACTCACATTCAAATCTCGCAAGACGTGGAAACCCTGTCCAAACCAACAGTTCCTCCACAGTTTGATTTCTTCAGTGGGCAGTGCAGCATTACACTGACGGTTTGGGCTGGTTCCAGGCTGCCAGTCAAACCCCACGTGTGCTTTCCCATCCATGTTTACGTGCTGAGAAGGTCTCCACTAAGCACACTGATCACCCACAAGCCCCCTCCTGCACTGCCAGGTATGCCCAGGCCTGGGGAGCTGCAGCACTGCCCGTGCCACATTCCACGTCCTGGCTGGGACCTGCTGCCGTCTGCTTGCACCCAGCACCCCATTAGGGCTCCCTGCCTGGTGGGAATGGTTGGAATTACCAGCCTGGTGCACCTGCATGTTCCAACAGCGACGTGCTGGGTGGTTTTGTCAAACGGGTTGAACCGATCTGTGCTGCCGAGCGCCCGCTGGGGAAGCTCGACCGGGGAGGACCTGAGTGTACCTGTGAAAACAGCAGGCTGGGCTGGCTGGCTGCACCCCTTCACAGGCAAGGGGGCAAGACAGGAACTCCTGGGGACAGCACCTTGCTGAATCAATTGCCAGTTTATCCCAGGTAACTTTTGATGCAATCCTGGTGAGACAATTGGGCACAAAAAGTCCATTGACAGGACTGCCGGTGCTGCACAACCCACCTGAGAACCTCCTGGTCAACAGCTGAAACACGACCATGCCTCTTCCCTCCCAGACTCCATCATGTTCCCCAGACAACTGCAGTCCCTTGAAGCCTTCATCCAACCAGCAAAGAGGCCAAGCCCCTGTAGCTCCTGCTCCCAGGAAAGGGTTTCTTTTCCCTTCACTACAACTGCAGAACGTTCCTGTGGCAGTTCATGTTTCACTGAGCAGATCTGCTCTTCAGTGGTGTCTTCTCTGATGTCTTACACAGTTCTTTCTTTCTCTTCACTGGAGATATCTCTGCTGGCACACTGGGATCACATTAGATGTGTCATACTGGTGGGTACAGGCTTTATGAAAGACCTCAGATCTCAGGCATTTCCTGCTTGGGTGATGTTTTTGTCACCAGTTGACTTTGCCTTCGTGCAGCTGAGCATCACCAGCTTTCCCTGTGCGAGGGACAGGCACAGGGGAGGGAGATGATACCTTGACAGCTCTTGTACAGCACTTTGATGTGTCTGCCTCCAAGTGGGAGCTGCCAGAGCAGGGTAAGCTGTTGGAGTCCCTGTCTGGCCTCAGTCTGTTGTGCTCAGGACAGTGGCTTCCCCATTTTACTGGGAAGGGTGAGGTTCAGGCCAAGATGAAGTCATTCAAGTTCTCCCCTGGGAGAATGATCTCAATTAGCAGAGGTCTCTGGTCTCTGGTCCAACCTCGTTCAAGCAGGGTTCACTTCAAATTGTTTAGGATCCTCAGTTTCTCAGGGCATTGTCCAGCTGAGTTTTGAAAATCTCCACGAAAGGAGTCTCCAAAATTTTGGAACCTCATCGAAGAAGGCAGAGAAGACTATTTGAAATGCCTTTTGTAAGGACAGGCCTCAAGAGATCCCTGTGTGGGGAAGAACTAAGTCTCCTTAAATTTCAGCATTGCTGGGCAGACGGACAGCCACATAATTTATAAATTGCTGGTAATTTCTAAATGTCATGCTTGATGTTTAATGTCTGACCTGGACCATGCAAAGTGAGGACTTGTGCATGGAGAACTGCAAGCCACCAGCTGGAGAAGGTGCATGCTGTCAAAGTATGAGGTCTGTGGAGCTTAATGCCATCTTTTAAATGGGTCAGAATGTAAGGAAACACTTCCCTGAACAACAGAGAATCCAGCAGAGTCCTTCCTTACACCCACAAGAAGCAGAACAACTCTAAGTCCTCTCTGTGCCCATTTGCAAACTCTTGACCATGTATTTGTCCTTCTACCATGAAACACTTTGAGGGTGGCTGGGCTGAGGACCCTGTCACACTGCTCCTGAGCATTCAATCTGCATCTTCACCTTCGTCCTTCTCTGCTCCCACATTGGTAGAACCAAGAAATTTCCTTGCCACCCAAGCTGGAGAAGGACAGGGTATGAAGCAGGGAACTGGGAGGAGACAGCATCTTCTAACTACTGTGAAGAAGTCAACATATCTCTTGTGGAGACTCTTCAGTATCTGACAGGGCTTCATCAGGTCACCATTCAGGAGATCAACTTGCAGCATGTTAGGGCAGGAGAGTAGGGATGGCTGGGGCTCCTTGGAGAAAGAGGGTTGGGCTGGCACTGGCCCTGTTGGTGTTCAAGGCTGCTCTTTGTGTGCCTGGAGCTGGTGCTGTGGGCTCTCAGAACACAGGTTAGGAAGTGGGATGGGTAAGGGAAGGTGTGGATGTGCCCCAGGCAGCTGGTTGTGTGGGTAGCCAGTGGCTGCACTGCCTTGGGCACATTTCCATCTCTCACCATTAGGAACACTGGTACCTTCAGGCTTTCATTTTTTACTTTTTTACTCCTTCTCTTCATCTCCCACTCTCCAGAGCCCCCATCACAGCAGCCAGAAGGGCAGGAGGATCTGGGGGTGATGCAGGATGGAGGCCTGTCCTGCTCATTGAGGAGGATGAAGCAAGGACCATGTCCTGGGAAGCAGCCAGGCCCTGTGTGCCTCTGAAGGCACTTGTGGTTTTAATGGGGAAGAAATCAGTGGAGATGACTGCCCATCAGCAGAGCCAGCAGAGCTCATGGGAAATAAATCTGGTAGCAAATGTCAGAGGGGGCTGTTTGAGAGATGTTTCTGCTGGGCCTAGTGATTGTCAGGCTTGTCTGTATTTTCCAATCTGACCTGGTTTCTGTAAGTGTGGACCAGGTGTGGTCACTGGCAGGAAATTCTGGAAAACAAGGGACTAAAATACTTTTGATCTCGACTAAAAATACAATCCCAAAATTGTCATTATCTTCCTGTTTCAAAAACTGGAGCTGCAAAACTTTCAGTTCCTATCAAGAGTTGAAAGAAAATACGCATTCAATGTAATTTCCAGGTCCAAACCCTTGTGTGATGGTGTGTGAGGATGGTCAGCAAAGCCACCAGCACATGCTATAACAACCACAAAGGTATGACATGCCCCAGAAAGAGCAGGGCACACGTCAGTGACCTGAGTGCTCACTTAGGAAGTCCTTGCCTTGGATCTGGTTTAAAACGAGAACAACTTCTTCAGATCCAGCTCAGAGCTCAAATTTGTTACAGTTTCACGTGGGTTGTTTGTGATGAACTTCCCTATGAGTGGGAGGCACCTCCAGAGCTGAACGAGGGCTGGCTGGGCAAACTTTTGGCATTTTCAGCTGTAGCCAAGAAGGTCTCTGCTCTGGGGCTGTGTCATGGAAACACAACCCTGTGCCCCCTGCTCTTTGAGATCAAACAGTATTCATTGCTGCCCAAGTGCTTGTTACTGCCAAACCTTAACCAAGCATGTTGTAAGTGGGCAGCTGGGCCTGGAGCTCAGTGACAAAGCTGTTGGTTACATTCACTTTTTCACAGGCTCCTTGTAACCCATCTGAAGGGGCTCATTTCATGCTTGCAGTATTCTCCCATATTCATTCATCCTCCTCTTTTTATCTTCACTGCTAATTTCAAAACTCCTGGCACCATTTTCTTGGTCTCTGGAGAAACCAACTAGCTTTTTAAGCCACTGCTCTGAGCAGATCCCAGCTGCTTCTCCTCTTGAGACATGCATGTTACACTGAATTCTCTGGTTGCATTTTGATTTCAAGCTCCTTTCCCAGTTGTCCATCAGGATGTACCTAAGCCTTGCCAACAAAAAGCAGGGATCAGTTTTGATATCAGTCCAATAACTGTTTAATGTGCTGCATCTTGTGAATTTTGCTAAAAACCCACTGGAATTCAGGACAGACCAGCAATCCCAGAGTGCCAGTTATGGGGAACCCAACTTAATTCACTGTGGTTTTCTTGCAGAACTGCTTCTCTCAGACAGAATTTATCACAGGCACAATTTTTACAAAGTCTACATGACTCTGCTGTTGTCCTGGCCATTGGTTTCATCAGGCCTGAAGGTCATGTTGTCTGCTCATGAAGCCTCTGCTGTTCCCCAGGATGGTGATTTTA
>NW_020956319.1:380045-381982 GCF_003031625.1 Empidonax traillii | reverse complement strand
AGGTACCCTGTCCCAGGCTGACCCCTGGGGCCCTTAGGGTGCTTGTCACCTTTGCCAGCCCCTTTTCTTGCCTTCTGCTCGTGGCTCTCTCTCAGAGTCTCCTGTGTCGCTCCATGAGCTCTGTGAGGTTTTGCTTCCTGATCCTGCTGTTTTTCTGGCTCCATCTTCTCCATATTCCCAACCCCAAATTACAGCCCCAACATTGCATGGTCAGAGACTGTGTGAGAGCAGAAAAGTCATAGAATCACAGAATGGTTTGGGTTGGAAGGGAATCTTAAAAATCAACCTGCAAGGGCTCTTGTAGCTCCAACCCCTCCACCACTGGCAGGAACGCCAACCTCTAGATCAGTTGGATCTAGAAATCAGCAGGATCAGAGGCAGCATCAAACATCCTTCAACCCTGACATTTGGGAACTCCTTGTCCTTCCCCTGCTTCCTGCCTGGATGTCCCCTGCCCCAGGGAGCACATTCCCCCTCATCCCCAGTGGTGCCTGTCCCTGCTCTGCAGACAGGCAGGGCTGGCCTGGGGGCAGTGGTTGTGTGCCAGCAGGGTCAGTGGCCCCTCCAGTGCAGGTGCCAGGGGCTCCGAGCAGACCCCCTAGATCTGGCCAAGCTGTGATGGCTCTGCCAGGGTCTGCAGGTGATTTACTGATGGCCTGGAGGTGTCGATGCCTCTTCTCCCCCAGGACACCCCCAATGTGCCTTGAAGCAGAGCTCCTGTCTGAGGAGTGTGCTGTCCTTGGCATGGCCAGAGGAGCTTGGCAGCGTGGACCTGTTTGCCAGCTCTGCTGATTGCAGGAATGGCAGTTTAATTCATATCCTGTTGGCACCTACGAAGCTGGTCAAGGACCTCTGTGCAGCAGCTCCAGCAAGGTGTTGTTTTCGTACTCAGTTGCTCACGCTTTTGGAAAGGGGACAATTCAGAAATGGGGGAATGGGGCCTTCAGGAGGTGAAGCATCATCACAATCCATTTGTAGAGAGGTAACACAGGGACATTTCCCTGCTTCTTGGAAAGTGGAAGTTCCCATTGTGCAGACAGCTAAACTGAAACCGTTTCTGCAGACTCTGGCAGGTCTTGTTGCTCTTGCGGTTCAGGTTTTTTCCTTGAATGCAACTGTTTTATCACTGACATTACTGTGCCCAGCTGAAAATGCTAATTTGACACTCTTCTCTGACGTAGCACCCAGGAGTGTCCAGCTGCAGGGCTGGGGAAGGGACACAAGAAACAAGAGGGGAAGATTGCAGAGCCATTTGGGAACCAGCTGCAGCCCAGGCAGAGGAAAGGAATGGGCTGCTGGCAAACATGCAAGGGCAGGAGGAAACAGGGCAGCACTGGAGCCCATCCTGGGGTTCACAACTGTGCATGTCTCCACATCTGATACAACAGCTAATGAAACAGTTCTATACGAAATAAAATAACAGCTACAGAAATCATGGATTGCAGCAGCCTCTCTGTGTACCCCCATCGAAAGTGGATTTACTCTGAGTTCTTCCCTTGTTATATATTTCTCATGTGATCTTGAAAATAATGTTAGCCTGAAGCTTTAATAACATCAGAAGGGAGTCCATGCAGTTTCCAAATACCTCCTGGTTTTGCAATTTTTTTTTTTTTTTTTTTTTTTTTGCACAGGAGCAGGTACTGAGTAGAATTTAGAATCTCGTTTTAAGATTATTTTTGTGAGAACATTAACAAATCTGTCCTCATGGTGGAGAAATAAAGCAAAGATGTGAGGAGTAACAGAAACAAATATATATATATATATATATATAAAAGCTCCATTTCTTCTCTTCTCAGAGCCTCAGGGGTTTCTCTGCACTGCTGATCCTATCAGTGTTGTCACAAGTGCTGAGTCCTGGGCCATTTCTGCGGGCATTTTGATTGTTATGGAAATAGGGCAGTTTCATCATCCAGGGCAGCAATAACACAGGTGGAGGG
>NW_020956319.1:376162-379826 GCF_003031625.1 Empidonax traillii | reverse complement strand
ATATATATATATAAAAGCTCCATTTCTTCTCTTCTCAGAGCCTCAGGGGTTTCTCTGCACTGCTGATCCTATCAGTGTTGTCACAAGTGCTGAGTCCTGGGCCATTTCTGCGGGCATTTTGATTGTTATGGAAATAGGGCAGTTTCATCATCCAGGGCAGCAATAACACAGGTGGAGGGGAAGTGGATTTTATGCAAATACTTTGTTTCTTGCTTGTGGGACCCAGGGCGTATCTCTAAATTCCACCTGCCCAGAGATCCCCACGGTCCCACGGGGAGAATTGTGTTTGCTGACCCCAGTGAGACAAACCCCGCAGCTTTAGTCATCTCCTAACAAAAGAGAATTGAAACTTGGTTGGAAAGTGTGATTTCCAAGAAAATGAGCGTTTTGGGTAGTTGAAATTTGGTTTCCCTCTGAAATGGGCCAAAAATGAAACTTTTTACATTGCCTTTGAACAGGGAACACTGCTGGTGTTTCCAGGACTGACAGCTGTCCATCTGTCCATCTGTCCATCTGTCCATCAGCATCCCTGCTGAGCACACACAGCCCAGGCTGTTTCCCAGTCCCTGCAGGAGTCTCAGTGTCCCCAGTGAGAGGGGACCCAGCTGGCTGCAGAGGGGCAGAGATGGGGCTTTGCTGCAGGCTGAGCAGCTCTGGGAGCCCCATGGCCACCTGTGAACCCAACAATTGTCCCCAGGCTGGGGCAGTGCCCACAGGACATGCAGGGCTTTGTTTGAAATCAGGGTTTCCAGCTCACTCTAAACCAGTTTCATCTGCTAAGAGGCCAGAAAACACAACTTGGAGCCAAGCCCAGCCATCCCCTCTGCCCACACGTGGCACCAGCAGCCCCCCTCAGCCAGCTGGTGCCACCATGGACACCACAACAAAACCGCCTAAACATGCTCCAAAAAAATTACAATTTCAGCAGGATTAACTTTTATTTTCATGGTTAGTGGTTTCTGCCTGATTTAGGAAACTTCTCCAGTTTCTTGCCAGCCTAAACTATTTATTTTTCTGTGAAATATTTTGTGTAATCAGCTTATTTTAAACAGTTTATTTTCTCTGTGTTCTGTAATGTTTAAAGAGAAGAAGTAATTCTCTAGGGAAAATTCAATTACCTTTTTTTTTAATAGATAGTGCTTTCTGAAGACATGGAGAATAAATACTTGGTTCTCAAGAATAAATACTTGGTTCTCAAGTGCTGCAATGAATCTGTGAAGATCTGCTGGATCTCTCAGTGGAGGACATTTCTGGAAGGCCTCCATGGACAGCAAGACCACAAGAGATCACTCTGGTGGTTTGTGCCATGGCCTGAATATCAGCTCATGGATTCCCCCAGTTCTTTCCCTGAGCCAAATGCATCAGAAACGCTTTGTAAAGCCCTGCAGTCCTTGTGCACAGATATTACCTGCTGAGAAATGTATCCCACACCCAAACCAAGTGCTCCTGAGCTAAGGTCGCTTATTTACCTCTCAACTGCAAATGATTTCCACTTGGAGCTTTTCCAGCATTGGCTCACAGTTTCTCTCACTTCCCAGCACCCTTGATTCACCCTTCAGCCTGCTCAAGGATAAATTAAACACACTGACCATCTCACACTGCTCACCACGAGACAGATTTTCGAGACCTTCCTGCACTCTTTTGAACCCCCCATTAACCGGTGGTTTGGAAGGGTGGGATGTGACCAACCTGCACCCCAGCACGTGCAGCCCTTCCCTGAGCTTCAGTGGTGTTTACAGCACCTCCCTGACCACCTCGTGCCTCCCTGCTCATCTTGTGGGGAGGCTGCCACAGCATTTGTTTTTTCCCAGCCTTGTAAATATTTCATGGCATTCCTGGATTTATTAAAAACATCATCCTCCCACGAGACCATCCCCTTCCAGACCCTTGTCTGTGGGTTATTGGAGCTGTTTAACTTTGAAGTTTCCCAGCAATCAAGTTATATTTTGCTTTCCTGATTGCAGTTTAACACCCTCCTTCTCTGGGGGTGGAGCAGGCACTTTTGTGTTATCTCAGATGGCTGGGAAAGCTTCTCCCACTGTCCTTCCAGATATTACCAAAACAGTGAGTGAATTCCTTGGAGCTGTGCTAATCCCAGCAGACTCCTAGAGACACCCTGATCCTTCCCATCCATAAAGCACCTGTGAGATCTCCAGCCTGGATATTTGCTTCAGATCTGCTTCAGCAATTCCAGGTCTTTGTCCTTATCCTCATGGCTGCTCCATTTCCATTTATTTGTAGTCTACTGAATGCATCCTGGGAATGGATTTTCTTTTCAGTCCACACTACCTTTCCCACACCCAGAAGGTGTTACCAGTACCCAGGCTGAAAGCCAGCAGTCAGCTGAGACTGGTCCTGATAAGACAGGGATCCAAAAACTTTCATTTCACACGGGATTTTGTGACCAGTTATTCAGGGTTTCAAGCCCTGCTTAGCCACCAAAAGGACTTAAAAATTGGATTTTTAAATAAACCACGGTCATTCCAACTTTTGACTGTTGAAATTCTGCCAAATTTAATTCTGATTGAAGCCAAATTTACTCTTGATCAACTAAAGTAACCATTTCAAACCTACCCAAAGTTTACTTTTGGTGGAGACCCCAATGCTCCCACTTATGTGAGGTTATCCAGCCCCAATAACACACAGTGACCCCCATAATCCGTGTGCTGGGATATCTTGTGAGGACACCACCAGCCCAGGCTGCTCAGACCTGCACATAGCCATGCCCTGAGCTGCCTCTGCCAAGGACAGCAAAGTGCAAAGGAGTTTCTTGTCCAATATTTTACACCCCAAGGGAAAAAGCATTATGACTGGAGCAGGTACAGATGAGCGCCCACCTCTCCAGCTGCCAGCTTCTCTCCTGGCACCTCAGCACAGCATGTTCTGCTGGGCCAAACTGAGTGACCTCAGGCTGTGGGACACCATGAGCCAGGACTGCAGCCAAGCTTGATCCAACCCCCATCTCTGGATGGGTCTCCTGTGGCAGTCTTTTCCATTTGGACCAATCTATCTCCTAACAGGATGTATCAGCTTTCTGTACAGCCCCAGCCCAGCTCCCCGAGGTTCAGCTTCTCCTTCTCTCTCTCCTCTCTCCTCAGGCAGTGGGGAGACACTGCCAGTGCAGCTCTGGGAACATGCTGGTGTGAACAGACAGGAGCCTGTGGGGCCAGAGGATCCCTTGCTGGGCAGCTGGCACGTGGGGACAGGCTCTGCAAGCCTTTGGCCTCTGTTACGTAGTTAATTTTGCAGAGGGAAACATTTCCCCCCCTGCTTTAACAAATGCCTTGTGAACAAGGAAGAGAAAGGAGGGAAATACACCAATTATATCCAGCATTCACTGCTGGTACACACCCGGACTGGCAAGGTGACACCTCCTCACAAACACAGATAAGCTGCACTCAGTGCCCTGGACACGTTTTCCACTGTTTGCCCTGGGATTAGGGACTGACCTTTCCAGCTGAGCAGCACCGGGACAGGGCTCGGCACTGACGCTGTCCTGGGAGAAATCCTCCTTCGTGGGGCAGTGCTGGGGGTTGGGCATCATGCAGGGGCTGTAGCACTAAGAAAAGCCACAATTATTTCTCTGTGTCAGCCTGCAAATATGGCTTTGCTCCCCTAAGACACAACACACCCTTCCCTTCCCTTCCCTTCCCTTCCCTTCCCT